>NW_015387215.1:177274-263206 GCF_001527695.2 Protobothrops mucrosquamatus
AATCACAGAATCTATCTTCTCTGAGATAGTCATGCTGTAATCTCTTGCATTTTTCTGTAGGATGAACTTCAAGGAATTGAACCCTTGAGTGAATATGCAATTGTCACAGGCTTATATAAGAACAAAACTCTTTGTCCTAATCCTGAAGACACATGTGATTTTGTTAGGGCTGCCCATCTAGTGTCAACACCTTTCCATGGAATAACAGAACAGAGAAATCAGCTGGATGACAAACTAGAGCAAGAATGTCTGGAATCTAAGACTATACCTCTGAATCAACAAACAGCTGTTTGTGAAGAACAATATGAGGAATCCATCTATGTGAAAAAACTGAGGTAACTCAGTTGGGAGGTCAACAGCTTTTGAATGTTTATATAGGATTGCGCACACAACTGTCTTGGTTGCGTATATGGTGGCTATATGTACAGATTTTCATGATGGTTCCCAGATCGCTTGCCTATTATTCTGCTATAAAATTAGAAATAAATGCTAATTGCTCATGATAATATTAAGAGAATTATATATTATCCTCACTGCATCCAGGAATTTCTGTTACATAAAATTCTGTGTAAACTTGAACCTTACACCTTGCCTCATCATGAGCAGAATTTCAAGACAAAATTATATTTGAATGCTGCTACTAACAATAATTCACAGATTATGTTAAAAAAATAATGCATTAAACACTTTTCTCCCGTGCTTTTTAATATCTGTATGTGAAACTGCTGGGAAATGTGATATGCAGCTCTGGAATAAAGTGGCATCTGAACATTAATGATATTCAGCTCTACTACCATTTACCTTCTAACTGCAAGGAGGTTCAGAAAAAAAAATAACCAGTTTAAATATGTGGCCTTTGGAGTTGTTGGCAGCTTGAATAAATTTGCAGGATGTAAATCTGATACAGTTGTTTTCCAATTATGTGTAGTCCAATTTTGGAGGCAAGCCAAGAAGATACCAGATCTTCAGCATCTTCAAGTTCCCCAACACAAATCTCTACTGTTAAATTGGAACAAATTCCCGAGAAACTGGAATTGATTCACACTACTGATGAAATCACCAATGATGTTGAAAATGCCTCTGGTGAGTCTGCAGCTGACAACTTAATTTCTTATTCCAGGCTTAAAGCATATGCCTAATAAATATACATTTATAACTGTGTTCTACAAACCATTCAGCAAAAGGAGTTGGTTAATATTTCTTTAAGGGAGGGTATCATGCTACTGGCCTTGGAAGAGGTGGTACAACCTCTCAGTAATCTCCCGATGTTCACTCAGTCTCCAGTCTTCATTTTTTGTAAAACAGTTGCTACATGTGATTCATTAATAAGGGCAATTGATTCAATTAATAATTGAAAACTCTATTAGCAATATACCAGGAACTGTTTGAGGGACTATTTGCAAGGCTTCTTAGCATTAGTGGTCTGTGAGCCACACAGGTTAGCAAAACTCAATCCTGAGTTTTACAGCAGAGCAACTTGACTTTTGCTGTTCTGCACCCCCACTTATTCTTTCATGTCTTTGAAGGGGTGAGGGATGCTTGGACACTGTCTCAAAGTTAACTGGATTCTTGGTTCATGCAAAGCTGTGTTATATATTGTTAACGGTAACAATACCAGGTCAGGCTGGACAATGTTGTCAAGTATAAGGCAAGAAAATACACATTGGTAATATAAAACACATCCTGCGGGGGGGGGGGGGACTTATTTGAACAGCAATATTCAATTGCTGTGTATTTATAGAGGAAAATTGCTATGCAGTATGGAATTGTTATCTGACAGATATATGGTTTGGGTTTTCTTTTTTCTTTTTTAGATGACTCTTCTGAAGGTTTGCAGCATGCTGAACGACGCAAACAGTTCTTCCAACCTCTTCCAGATATCTTGACCGAGGCTTTTGGCTTTAAACAGGAGGATCAGATTATGCCTTGGATAGAATTGGGAAAAGAAGTTAATTTGGGTGATTATAGTTATAGTCTTTTTATGGTATAATCTGTTTTAATAATAAATTCTAGAAGGAGAGTGGAAAAGCCATGAGCAGCATGTAACCCCACATCCCATTTGCGATCGCGATCCCCTTAGAATGTATGAAGTGAAATTGTTTAATCTTTTGTTAAAATGGAAGACTTGAATCTTGCTAAGATGCTCCCTTTTTAAGTCTGGTTGCACTAGGTCGGTTTTTCTTTTTTCATGTTGGGTTTCTAAAGGAGAAAAAAAACCCAGTCTCTTCTGCTCTAGTGATGTCATAAGCAATACAGAAAGGCAAAAGACTGCCTCTAAGGTAGAAAAATTTGCCATTTCTGCATTGTGATATATAAAACATTGGGAACTCAGTTAAGCCAGTATATAATTTTTTTCTTCTAGTTCAATTTGCTTGAATTCATTAGCTATTCTATGTGGATGGAAAAAACACTATCAGCATTCAGTATTATTGTGATGTTTAACTTGATTACTAAATTACCAAATTTACCCTGGGTGGGGAGTACCTGTCCTTTAAATTACAGACTAGTTTTATATGCCCAGAGTAGGCCCTAAGAGCCAATAGAGAAAAAGAAGGGATTTTATCAAGTTTGGGGTGGGAAGAGGATTTGATTAGGGGTTAATTACTTCAGGCAAGGTTGAAAAATGATCTGTTCTTATTGTTTTCAATTTCAGATAAGTAGTTGGACCTTGGATTAAAGTGTAGAACAGATCTAATCTGTTACTTAAGGCTAGAATTGTTATTAGGGTTTTTTTGTACTTTATTTTATCTCATTTTTAATTTACCATGTTACCATGCAGATGCTGATCTTTAACAAACTTGATGAAGTGTATTTTGTGAACACTGAATAGTTTACCTGACTCTAATTGATGATGCCTTAAATTCCAGTGATACAGGGAACCACAGAAAGTTACCTAAAGAATTCAGCTATTCGTCTTGTCATATTTAAAACATTTATCCTATCAAAGGGTTAAATGTACAGCAGGCAACAGTGTCCATATAAGGTTGAAAATAATTTAGGAGAGGTGTTTCTAATCTTGGGCAAACACAGTGCTTTCCTACTATTCTTTAAAGCAGACATGTCAAACTCGTGACGTCGCGCAACGTATAGGGACGATTTTGCCATTGCCGGCAATGGGGTGGGCACGGCTTCCACGTGACGCGTTTGGCCTTTGGGCTGGCAGTTTGACACCCCTGCTTTAAAGGATTCCAGCTTTTTTCAAACTGCCTCATGAGCTTGAGGAAAAAAAATGCCGCTGTAAGAAGCTGCCTCTTTAATGCAGCTTTCAAAGCAGGGACAACTTTGTGCTCATGCAGAAGTCTGAAAAAAGCCTGTTGCTTTAATTAATAGCAGGCAAGTGCGGTGCTCATGTGAGGTTTGAAGTACCTCTGTCAAAGCATTTATGAAGCATTGCACAGTACAAATAAATATGCAAGTAGTGATGTTGGTTATGCAACCCTCCACATGTGATCCATTGTACTATCCTCCCAATAATTCCAGGTTAACAAAGAAACTCTAGAGATGTGTAGAGATGTAGGGTTTTTTAGAATTAAATATTCATATGCCCAAATATTATTTCTAGATGTGTAAGGGTATTAGAAACATGAAGTGTTCTAGTAATGATTTGTTTTGAAAACAATTCTGTTTCAACAGGAAATGCTACTTACCATGTTACTCATGAGTATTTGATCAGTAAGCAAAACAAGATATTCTCTGCTGTATCAGCTGACATTACAAATAAGGATTCAGCAGCATTTTTAATAAAGGTATAATTATTTTATTCTGATCATCCTTTAATTAACTCTTTCAAACTCCCATATATTCACTGACCACTTATGAAGCCCTTTCATCTATCCCTTTAATTTTCAGTGCAGTTCTCTTGCTTCTGTTCTAAAATGACAAGTTACCAAAGCCCCTAAGATTGTTTTCTAATTAAAAACAAAAATGTATTCCTTTCAAACAACAGTTAAAAATACAAAAAGATTATCACCATAAAAAGTAGAAAGGCAACAAAGGATTTAACTTTTACTACTGCCTTAAGCCGAACAGTAATGTTATATTTTTTTTAAAAAAAAATCATTCAATGAAAAGTAAGGTGAAATAAAATTGTATTTTAATTCTGAAGCATAAGAGTTCAGGTCAGAATGAAACTTCCATTTGTTCTGTCTGCCTGAACTGTGTCCCAGATTTTTTCTAGGGAGCTTTATTTCGCTTATTTGGAAAGACATATAGTTGCAAATGATGTTTTGCTAGCAGATTGATACTATTAGATATAACCAATTCATTTTAATTCAGTCTCTGTAGTTTCCCTGCATGATGTGGGCCACTCTAATCCAATTTTAATTGCTCATCCCATCTCTATTACCTGGGTGGAATTAGGCAATGTTTTCAGATTTTCTACAGGCAGTGAAGCACAGTGGTCATAATAGAATACCTTTCTATGGTGAAACTGCAATGTGAGCATGGTATTTCAATTGCTGTAATGAGATCTGCCATATTGGCTCAACTTTATCTGCTACATAAACACACAATTTATTTACTTGTCTATCTAACTTATACAACCGTCTGTCTCACAAGCAAGTAACTCTAGGCTGCGTACATTAACTATAGTTTGTACATTATCAGATAACAAAATAATCACTTAAATTTGGAGAAGTATAGCTGTTGAGGTCTGAATATTAGGAAGTCATAGTTGTAAATATTCTTTATGCAGGTACATTCTGAGCCTGTGCCATGGGACTTCTACATATTATTGCTACTTCAAGAGCGCCTAGGTGCTGAATTTGACCAGAACTTTAGTCAATACTGCACTTGTTTCTTATATCACAATGGCTGTGTGACTCTCCATGAGACAATATGCTCTCTCACTGTTCAGGTCAGTGTGTACATTGTTGAGTGAGTGGGAGTTGAACAATTTGTTTATACTTGCCTTCATGTGTAAGTAAAACAGCTATATGAAGAATTGGAACTGAAGTAGATGATGCAAAATAAAAAAAGGGATATGACTAAGAAAAGCAAGCTTTAAATGTAGGCATGATATTTCCAAGATTTAATTAACTGAGTTGGGATCAGGGTGGTGGAATGTTTTCTTATGCCTAATCTTTATTCCTCCCCCCTCCCAGGATATGATCCAGCATGATAAAGCTATCCCTCAAGAAGTGATATTGCTGATCATTGAGAACCTCCTAGAAGTGGTGGAAAAATTGCATAAAGCAGAAATAATCCATGGGAATCTGAATCCAGAAACGTTGTTCTTGGGAGACAGGTTGGCTGTCTTTCTTTATTGACCTCAAGCTTTGTGCTTTTAGACTGGCACTTTTCAAAATAATATTCCAAGTAGATGCAAGCTTGATTTTGAGCAATGTATGTCACTAAGGAAAAAATAAGAGCATTATAATAATTAATTCTAAATTGGTATTGAATAAGGACAATCTAGACACTTGGGTCAGTAAATTCAAATTTAATTGTATTCTATCCTAACTTGTACCTAGGATTTATGAGAAGTTCACCAATCCATTTGGAGCCATCTCTGGCCTTCAGTGTTATTGATCACAAACATATAGGTGTAATCATTAATAGTCTAGTTTATGGAGAACTGGGTGTCACATATCAGTTGTACAGCGGAAAAAACTTGTATTAGGAAATGAACTTATTTTAAACATTGTGTAAACCAGGGGTCTCCAATCTAAGGACTGGGGCCTGGTACCGGGCTGCAGCCTGTTGGCCACTGGGTCCCGGGAATGGCTGGTCCTAACCCCCCTACTCATGCTAGCACCGCTGTGCGAGTGCCGCAGGTGCACATGGCCCGCTTGCACATGCGTGCGGGCACTAGCGCCCCCACCATGCACAGGCCTGCTTGCGCATGGCCCACTTGCGCATGTGCAGAGGCTCTAGCACCCTTGCCATGCATGTGGGCGCACATTTCCCTGCTCCTCCCTTTCCCTCCAGGCCACCAACCCAGAAAGTTTGCAGAACTCTGTGGTAAACCATGATTTGCTTGATTATTGTTTACAGGAAAAAAAAATCGGATAGTTTTCATAAATTAGTATTGACTGAGGAAAATGAACTGTAAAATAAAGCGTCCATGTGAAAAATGTATTTATCTGTATATACATATACAAAATCCCAAAGGTGCTTTTTCAGGAGGCAACTGGACTTTCTTGTTTTTCTTTGAAGATGTTTCGCTTCTCATCCAAGAAGCTTCTTCAGCTCTGACTGGATGGTGGGGAATGGAAGGATTTATATTCCTATGACCAGCTTGTCTGCAAGGAGTATAAATCCTTCCATTCACCACCATCCAGTCGGAGCTGAAGAAGCTTCTTGGATGAGAAGCGAAACGTCTTCAAAGAAAAACAAGAAAGTCCAGTTGCCTCCTTTGGGATAACTATGACCTGGATGACTGAGGATCTCCATAGAAATACATATACAAACATTTTCTGTTTAAACTACCCTTTCATGCACATAAACACGGTGAACATCTAACGGCAGCAAAGATAAATTATTCTGCAATGCCCTATGGAGTTCAGTGGCACTTTATTCCAGATAAGTATGGTAGCCTTAGTCTCCTCTTTACCTTCCATTTGCAGAAGATGAAATCTTCAGTGGAATAATTCTTAACTATAAATATTCTTTGCTAATTAAGGATTTGATTTCAGGCAACCTTGGTCACATAGTTGGGTTTTATGTATAGAGGAAGTCTCCATTGTAGACACTCATTCTCCATCTTTTAAAGGCAACAAGAAAAGAACAGGGCTGATGTGATTGCCTTTTTTTGCCTCGGAGTAACCAGTACGGTTTCACATGCATACATACAAATCCATCCTTCTTCCAACCACTTGCTTTTATTATCCTCACCTGCTACCCATAGACGTCTTTTCAATGATATGTCCTATGGCAGTATTTTCATCAAATACAAAATACCTCTACACACGTGTGTGTGCGCACACAATCCACAGATAATTGATTAATTGAAGGGAAAACCTTGTTTTTCCTTTACATCAATACACCATTAAAAATGAAGCAAATTCTTATTGCAAACGCTAGAGGGAAGCAGTAAGACAGATGTGTGCAAATACTGTACCATTCAATTAAACTGCACATCTGCTCTCCTTCAGGATTTACAATCCATTTGCCATGGAGAAGACTAACAAAATTCTGAAGATAGTGGATTTCTCTCACAGCCTAGATTTACAACGAGAGCCAACTGTGAATTCATTGAAAAGCTTCCCAATAACTCACACCCAGATTGGACAGCAGATCTTTAATAAAAACACCCCAGTACATCAGGTAAAAGCCCATTTTTCTTGGTAACTCTTATTTAAAAATATTTAAAATTTTTGGATGTCTTACTAGAAAATCCCAGAAAAAAAAATACGGTTGAAGTTGATGTAATATTTCTGGAGCAAGCTGCTTCTAAACATTACTTTTTTATTATATGATTCGAATGATTCAAGATTATGAAATTACAGATAATTATTATTAACATAGAAATCCTTTAATCATTTCAGGTGGACATGCTTGGCATTGCAAACACTGCCCATTTGATTTTGTTTGGGGAATACCTGCAAGTTCATTGGGAAGAAGACAGATGGAAAACTAGTAGAGATTTATCTCAGTAAGTATTTAGCATTTCAAAAACTCTTTGCCTTTTGTTTCTCATTCTAGATTCACCATGACAGAAATACTATTAATTGAGAGAAATGACATAAATATTTAAATCAGAATAACATGTTAATCAGTTAAGTAATTGTGACAACCAAGTGTGGTCCTGGGACTTAAGTATATGGGACCCAAATTTACATTTTGTGTTTCAGGGTGTTGCTGTACTAAACTGCAGTTTAATACTATTTTTTATCTTAATATCAACATAACAAATAGGCAACTTGGACACTTTGTGTGATTACCGTGTGATTTGCATGGGGTTGTTTGAGAGACCCAGCTTGCTTTGGGTCCCATTGATTAAGCATGTCATGGTTTGTCACAGTCAGCCAGATATTTAGACTGGATTTGGCATTTTTGTCCACCAATCAAGTCTTTCCTAAAGACCTGGGAAAGGCAGATATTGATATTTGATAGTGTTAAAGGTATCGTCACAGGATGTAAGCTGTTCTGAGTAAAGCTGCCTTTTGCAATTGACTGATGGTGATTTGGTCTATGCCAACAGTACTCAAATGGTGCTCCAGATGTTTTGGGATTGTACCCAAGGCACCTACTGTATTACATTATTATTAAATTTATTTGCCACCCATCTTGTGGTCTGGGGTGACTCTGAGTGTCTTACAATGTGATAGTGCATGCAGATATCCCTACAATTATAAATATAAAAAAGATTAAAATACAAAAAATTCAAACAAACTAAAATCCCTGTCTTTGGAGCGGAGAGATGGTGGTTCCTTCTCACCAATCACCTCAAGCCAACAGCATCTCCTTCAGGAGTCCAACTCGATCAGCATAGCCAAGTTTTGAGGTTTTTTCTGAAGAGAAATGAGAGGGGGCGAATCTCACCTCCTGTGGCAAAATGTTCGGAAGGGCAGGGGCCATTGGCAAAAAAGGTCTCCTGGATCATACCAGCTAAGATTCCTAGTAGGCCTCTTCTGTATAGTGTAGTGACCATCTTGCCTGTGTTCAAACTTTCTTTAAAAACCTGGCTTTGAGCTACTTAAGGTAGAGAAGATGTGGAAGAATGGTTTACTACCTTGGATGGGTTTTGTTTTATATATTTTTTTGTTTTTATAGAATTGATTTTTTTCACTTTGTAAAGTTGCCAACAGTAGTTTGGAGTTGGGTGGCCCAGAATTTTGATTAAACAAATACCGCTAAGATGTCAAATAATTTAAATGTCTTTTAAACAATGAAGTGAGAAAATAAAAGTTATTTCATGTTTTTAATAGAAATATTAAACTTGGTGTCAACGTTAATGTAGAATTGCAATGTGAAAAAAATGCTCAGGGACACTTTGTGTGCTCAGTTATATCCTGCTGAGTCTATAATTTAACCCTAATATATTTACGGACAGAATATCAAAAATAAATGGGCCTCTTTGTTAATCAAATAGTAAATACACTTTTTCCTTGACTCTGTTCATTTATATCTGTTGAACTTTGACAGACTATTTTTTTAAAGGTATCTTGAATAAACTGATGGCAGTGACAGATGCATAGCTGTCACTTCAAAGTGCTGCTGAGGTCTTCTTAAAGATAAAAGAATACCAATGGAGATAGCATGTTTCTTAATTGCAACACATTCTTGAATGCACAAAATTGTTATTTGTTTTAGCCATGGTTTGTTGAGTAAGCATAGTGGTTATACTCACATGCCAAGCCAAAACCAAGCGAACCACATTATGTCTTAGCATAACATATGAATCCAGTCGCTGACTAACAGGATTAACTACAACTGCCTTCTACGGCAGAAACAGTTAATCCCTTTAACCAAAAGGGTGGATGGATTGGACCTTCCCCATTCAAGAAGTAGAAACTAGAGGCTACCCGTCACAATATTGTGGTTTTTTACTTCTTCCTATGCTTTGCATTTAGCCAAAGAATGATCTAGTACCTGGAAAACACAAACATTTTGTTGCTAAATATCTGTACCAGAAACATTTATAATAATTTTTAATACTGAGAATATGGCAGTCAGCCATTTGAAAGCAAAGTAGTCTTTGAAAAATCAGTGTCTGCCTTTTGAGGTCAAAATAAACAGATGCTTTCACAGCCCTATAGCTTATTCCAGAAACTGTTTCAAGTACTCTAAAGCAGAGATAAAGTTTCTCCATAGGCTTTGAGTAGCATGCCCAGGTGATACACTTGGGGGGGGGGGGAACTGGAGACATCAATGTCATTAGTCACTATATGCTTAACCACACTGAAATATATGGAGAACTTAATGAGGTCCTTGAAGTATACACCTTTGTCCTTCAAGAGGGGCCAGGTTAGCTAGAAGTGGTATGTGTGACTCTTTGCTTTGCACTGTTGCTTACAGATTCTTCCAAGATATTGTAGTTCTCAGGTGGATAGCATAGATTCCTGATTAACTGCACAGACTTCAGGTGGCTTTCATGAACTCATGTATTTGCATCGTCAGCTTAGTTTCTTTTGGATAGCAGTAGTTGAGGCTAAGAGAAAAGCCTTTTGTACACTGTTTTGAGCTGTTTGGACAAACGATGGAGTAAAAATACTATTTAAGTAGCCTCTAAAAATCCCTTCTTGAAGTGAGACCCCATGTTCTATATGGGGGCTATGGAACAGGTTTTTCCAGCGTTGAGAAGTTTAGGATAAGACATACCTGGGATAACCCCACCTCAAGTAGTAGTGCTGCCCAGACCAGTAAGGTGGTATAACCTCAGTTGCTTAAGGGCTGAGTAAATTGATGCAGACTGCTTCTTACCTCTGTTCAAAATCAATGTAATCTACTGTTTAGCCAGTATAGTATACTGGTTAATGTGTTAAATTTGAAACTTAAGTTCATGTCCCCCATACAATCATGGAGCTCATGGAATGACTGGCAAGATAAATGATAAAGAATGCTCCCTGGCTTGAAGGCTTGAAATTAAATTTGCTATATCACTTCTTTCTTGAGCACATGCATTAAAAGATATAAAATCAGAATTCAGCATTTTACAATATAGAGAGTATTACTTGTTTATTCTTAGTTAACTTGATCTTTGTTAATATAAGTAATTAATATTTGGTGCTGTTTCCAAGTTTAGCTGTAGATTAGTGGCTACTGTCCTACAGTAGTCTTTTTCTACTGTATTTCCAACTGCTTTTCTTAAATTATATTATCTTCCTTTCTATGCACTGCTTGAGCCAGATCCCTTACCAATTCAGCAGAATTCCCCCCACCCCTCTTATAGCTAATCGGTCACTTTATCCATACAGTATGGCTTTAACTGGGGAATAATGAATGCCTAAGACATTCAAGAAACTTAGAGCTAGTTAATAGCTTGGGTAGTTTAATGAGATGAAAATCTGAGATGAAAGCTTATGGCTAGTTAATAGGTAACTCAATGTGTGAGAATGTAGAAGAACAATTGATTCATTTTTAGAGAGCTTACTTACCAACATATGTGTAACATATTTCTGTTGACATTTAGTATAATTTTATTTATAACTGAGAGAAAATGGTTTTTTTTTAACTGAAATTTTTTAAAAACTTTCACAAACATACTGTTAATTTGATAAAAGAGGATAGAGGAGAAAAATACTAAGATAAATATTTTACAAACTAACTAGATCTACATTTTTAGAAACATATAGCAGTTTGTGTATATGGGAAGTAGGGCTACCTGTAATATTTGGGCTATTGTTTAATGATGTCTGTGACAATTGTAATTTGAGGCAATCTCTTTTCCCACTTACAAACGTCCTGCTGAGGCTCTTAACCTTGAGGATGATGAGTATGAATATGTACCTTTTACAGGAGACTTGATCTCTGGAGACAGACCTGAACATAACAATTGGATGAGGGAGATGGAGTGCAAGAAAAACAGTTCAGATGGTTTAGAAAAGTGCATTAGAAACAGATTTGATCTTGAGGTTCATGGTGGGTAAATAGGAGAACTCGTGGTAATGGAAATCATTGGATTTTAGCAGGCAGAATCTAAGTTTAAATTTAATTAAACTCTAATTATTTTAATTAAATAAACTTTAAATTTTAAGTTTAATTGTAAAGCTGGCCAGATTAGTTTTGAAGAATTTGCTGTTACCTAACACGTTTCACAGAATAATGTTAAGTATTTTATCATCAGTTCTCCGGAGTACAGACAAGGTATATATTGATTGATTGAATCATTGCAATTGGCCTGAATTCTACTCACCTTTTTATCACATGTTGGGATTCAGAATAATCGCATAAAATTTGGAGTGTCTGTATTAGCCTTTTCTTGGATGATTTAAGCCACCATGAGATGTACCAAGAGCTATCCTACTGAACTCTTTCTGACCTGCAGTGTTAAATTGTCCATTTATATACTTATTTGCCTTTAACTTTATTTTAGAGTACTTATTTTTATCATTTATACAATCAAGGGAATGTATAAATTCTTATTTCCTACAGGTTTCTTTCTTAGAGCTATAAGTCATCATGATAACTCATATTTGATAAATTAAGCTACCCAGTTTTAATATAGATAATCTGTTGGTATTTTTTTAAAAAAATAAGGTTGCCTTTTTATAGCGTTTCCTTTTAGGGGTGTGCTTTAAATAGATGAATGTGCATCAACAGCTTCATTGAACTGGATAATGAAATTCATATGAAGAGTTTTCAAGCAGATCTAAGCAGTATGCTTGTGGTGATCAGACTGTTCAGAATATCTACTGAAATATTTGCATGAATAGTGCAGGAACTCCTTATTCCTGTCCCTAAATTGATGCTTATATTGCACAGATGGAAGGTTTTCAGTTAGATAAATTTAAAGTGTTCCCAATAATGCTCTCTTTTCTGCCTAAGCACATTAGTTCCCTAAATAAACTTATTTGCATTACATTACATTACATGTGGGTTTACAGTTTCAATTACCATGCTTTTTGTTTCAACGTGAATTATTCTGGCCCTTCAGATGAAGAGGGTTTTTTGACCTGGTGGTGGGGAAATTCAAATCCCAACTCCATTTAAATTGAGAAATAGTTTTGCTGTTTATAATTTGTCCTTCTGCCTCCTGAGGTTAACAATCCATTTGATATCTATGGAGATTCTCAGTCATCCAGGTCTATTTGATAGTTTAAATCAAGAATTTTGGGAAGCAAAGAACAGCTTGGTGAGAAAGAAATAGGTTTTTTTATCCTTCCTCTAATTCACCTGATCTCTGTATTCTGTATATTATTACAAAGTAAGGGATTCAATTCCCTATTAGCAGCCTGTTTGCAGAAAATAACTGAAAACTAATAAAAAAAAATATGACTTGTATCTCCATGCTGACCAAATAGAAAGAGAGTTGCTCTTTCTTTCAGCAGGCACATACATGCAAGATGATATTTTTGTGGCAATGTTCAATGTGTGCATAATTGTGATTTTGCATTATTACTCACCCCCTCCCCTTTTCCAAAACTAGTCAGTAGAAACAAAATACAGTACACAATCTTCATTTTACGAAAAAATGGTTCATTTTAGGAAGGTGCACTGCATCAAGTGTTCATTCTTGGAGCTGTTTATTGTATCAAAACCTGCCCTTTGAATAAACAAATGCAGTGAAATGATGTAAAAATGAAATAAACGGCAAAAGTAGATTTTTTAAAAAGTCTAGTTACAGTATTGTGGTTTTAGACAATTAGACTATTTGTTATGAGATCTCTGCAGATCTTTTACCCTGTTTCTGAATTGAGATGTGTTTATGTCATATTTGAAATTTTGTATTTCACTTTTGAAATTAACAACCTTTTTCGAAATCATGAAATCCTACATGTGCATAGCAATTAATATTAACTCATAATTTTATGCTCTGGATCCAATTCAGTTCATGCTTAGAAATAAATTACTTCTTGTGCCAGCTTTTAATTTTTTTTCATAATGAGTAGAAGGCATAATATCCACAAATAATTTCAGTACTTTCAAAGTTTCTGTATATTTCATCATATTTAACTACTACATATGTCTACTACATAATGTGGTTTATGAAATTAATAATAAAGCATCTACATCTAAGTGAGAACTTTATGGCTACATTCAAGGACAACTGAGAAAGTGCTAATTTATATAAGAATCTGGAAGTGGCAGTGTGCAGAATACTCTCAAAAAAGCACTTTTTTCTTCTTGTTTAGGTTCACTGTTGGTGATTTGTGGAATACATTCTTTGACAAAATTCTGAATCCAAATGGGAAATCTACTGTGCCTCTTCTGCAAGATCTCAGAGAAGAGCTGAGCAGTTCATTTGATGGTTCTTTCCCCGGACACCTTTGTGATTTCATACTAAGCTGGAAGACTTCCTTGATGTTGGAGACATGATTCTGACATAGAGAAAGTGCCCCTCTTAATATCTCCCTACCTTTCTCTTCCCCTTTGTACCACCTAAGACAAATGAAAGCTTATGCTTGATCTTGTTCCCGTTAGATATGTAAACAATAAGAATATTTTTCACAATTATTTTCTCATAGGTTGTCAAATGAAGATTAGCTGATGCCTTATATTGCACAGATGCCTGTACAGTTGCTATCTATTGGTAGTATTCTATGCTAGCTTCTCTATAAATGTCCTGAATTGATTGCTTTGTAATATCTTAACTTTTTCATCCTTAAACTGTTGTAAATCACTTGTTTGTTTGTACTCTTTCTGTGTAATCACTGTTCAGTAAAACTGTTTTGTTGCCACTATGAAAATTTCTAGAATTATTGGATGAATGAAAATTTTTGACATTCTTTCTAGTTTTTTGCATCTATTTGGATTGCTAGGTTTATCTGAACATGTTCGTAAGCTATGTATCAAAAAAATCCTGGGAGAGGCAAAATGCCAACTCTTTGATGTGATGTTAGTTACATAATTGGCATTTCTCTACTTTTAGTGGAAGGGAGGAGGCGAAATTATTCCTTTGCCTCTGCATTAGTACTGCCCCCTCTTCTGCCGCCTAGGCTGCTATTTGGATCATGAAGAAAATTCTACTTTGGACAGTAACATTTATGTCAGTAGCAGTATTAGATCATTGATTGCCATGGATCTCTTCCTCAAATATTAATACATTCATTTGGCAGTCTAAATTGTCTCTAATTTGTACAGGTTAATTCTGTACCTATAAAATCATAGGATAAATTTCTACATTTGACTATAGATGGAAGTTGCAATCTGCTAATAGAGAACATTCCAATGTTATGTAGTAAAGCTGCCAACACTTATTCTGCAGCAGCTTAATCTCTCCTGTGGTGATTCCTTTAGAAGATGGTTTGGATCTCATCCTTGGATTATTTTTCATTAAAATTTAGTTGGTAACAATGAACTAAATTGATGGCATTAGCCCTAACCCTTTCATAATAGTTAATGACCCTATGGTAATGACTGGTCTCGGTGCATATTATAATATTTCCCAGTGGTGCAGATTATTTTCTTACTATAAGAATACAGGTAATCTGCTTACAAAGTTGGTTAAGAGTGAATATCTTGACAATCTTTTAAAAAATAGCTTTGCATTTTCTGCTGCTGCTTTTTTAAAGTTTTTTTTGTAATAGCACAGATCTCATCAAACTTGGTAGAGTGTCCACATAGACATGTGGATGTAGAAGACCTGTTCAATGTTGTATACTTGGTCTTTCAAAATACTTGACAAATCCTTTTATGGATTGCTAATTGGTTAGAAGAAAAATGTAAATATTTACTGGCAGTTTTCTTACTGGAGGGAAATAGGAAACGGAGTCCTTGAAATTCTGTGTATAATGTATAAACTGCTTCTTAGCCAGTTGATAGTTAGCTTGACTCAGGATAAGCAGTAAGCAGGTTAGATTTGGAGATGACACCAATCAATGCAAGGTGATTAAAAACAGGATGTTGTGAACATTTTAGAAAGAGCTCTGGGTTAATGGCCAACCAAATGACCAATACAGGTCCATTTAATTGAATATAAAATGTATTTTGGGCAAAAAAAATCCATTACAGTAATTGATATGGGGCGTAAGCTATCTGTAACTAAAGAGGTCCGTATATAGTACATTTTGTGTCTGAAAAGTGTACACTTGGTCACTACATTTGAAAAAAGTAGAAAAGAAAATGTATAACCAATATAATAGGGGAGCAAAAATATCTGACTTTCTGTGATTTTACACACCTTAATTATCTTTCAGCTGACTTTTTAAAAGATAGAGTCCTAAACTTCACTATCACAAGATGTTGTGTTGACCACTAAATTTGATTACTTTAGAGAAGATAAATTCATGGAGGACAGGTTTGCAGGGGCTATTAGTTTTGAAAACAAAATATGATCTCCAGGTCATGGGCAACATGCTTCAAATACAGGTAGTCCTTGACTTACGACAACAATGGAGCCCAAAATTTGTGTTGCTAAGTGAGACATTTGTTATGTGAGTTTTGCCCCATTTTATGACCATTCTTGCCACAGTTGTTAAGTGAATCACTACAATTAAGTTAGTAACAGAGTTGTAAAGTGAATCTGGGTTGACTTTTTTTGACAGATGATCACAAAAGGTGATCACATGACCTTGGGACATTGCAACCGTCAAAATTATGAGCCAGTTGCCGAATATCCGAATTTTGATCATGTGACCACAGGGATGCAACAGATGTGTGAAAAACAGTCATAGGTCACTCTTTTTTTCAGCGCCATTGCAACTTCAAATGTCACTAAATAAAAGGTGCAAGTCAAGGACTACTGGTACCAGTCACAGAGGAATAGTGGTTGGAAATGGAGACTGCTTCAATTGCTCATAAGAACCTTCAGCATCTGGCCACTGTAACAAAGTCCTAGATTAAGATATGCCTTGGCCTGATTCAGCAGGACATGTACCTGAATGTATAACCATAAAAACATCATCCCACCTGGCATTCTGGATAGATTATAAGGTGATTTAAGACATTATTAACAAATAGGAATGCATTGATAGACAGCATAGGAAAATACATTCAAATAGAATAAAACAAATCTCCAGCATACAGGCTCTTAAACTCAAAACGTATTCTACAAATATCTGGGAAGAAGTCCTGATAAGGTTTTAGTGGAGGCTCAGGGAATGCCTCCAAGTTATTCTACTTGTGGGGCCTCAAAACAGAAATTCTAACCATCTCTAATTTCATTGCCATGGGTAAGTATATATCCTACATACAAGTTTTATAAGAGATTCTTTACTAGCTCAAAGCTTGCTCTAGAGCAGACATGTCAAGGCCGGATGTGGCCCGCGAAGTGGTTTCATTTGGCCCGCGAAGCCATCCTGCAAACAGTGAGGGGACGGCCCCCGCTGCCTTGGCCCTGGCCCAGGCCAGCCAGGAGCCAATGTACAATTTTGTGGTGGCCATCTATGCTGAAACGCATTCAGTCTTAGCTCCACAAGGCCGTCTAGAAACAGCGAGGAACCAGCCCCTGCCGTGTCAGCCCTGCCCCCTGGGTGCATGCTGGGGAAGTGTCACCCTTTGTGAGGAATGATGAAATGGACCATGCCTTGGTGCTTGCCCCAGTCCCACCCCCTTCTGCCAGAGACTCTCAGATCTGCCCCACTCCTGCCCAGGCCCCCACAGGCACCCTTGATACGAACGATGTAGAGCTGGCCATGCCCACCCAGTAGGCCACACCCATTCCATCCACGGCCACCCAGTAGACCTCACCCACCCTGGCCACCCCCCAAGGGCAACCGCAATGCTGATGCGGCCCTCAATGAAATTGAGTTTGACACCCCTGCTCTAGAGGTTCTTTTTTTCCCTCTCTCATGCAGTGACAAATTATGAATGTATGTTTCTTTTCAAAGTGTTTACTGCCTTTGCTATTAGAAAACACCACTCCATTAAAGTATTCACCCTTGTAAGTAGTTATGGAGGGTAGCTGATGAACCACAATATAAGCTAAACACAAATTTAATTTATTACTGGCGTTCAATCACTTGCTGTAGTGTTATGCATAATTCTTTTAAGTACTACAGATTCGTTTACTGAGTTCAAGCATGTAACAACCAAAGACTTGTATCATTTGCCTCAAACAATGATTAAAATCTAATATATGTTTTACAAATATGATAAAGGATCTGGAGACTAAATTCGGTAAAGAATGTCTAAAGGAGCTAGATATATTTAGCTTTAGAAGAGAAGACTAAGGGGAGAAATGATAACAATCTTCCAATACTTGAAGGTCTGCCAGAAAAGAGGACATCATTTTATTATCTATAGTACCTAATGGTTGCACAAGAAGCAATGGATGAAAGTTCATCAGAGGGAGATCCAACCTGGAAATATTTCCTCACAGAACTATTAAGCAATGGAACAGCTTGCCTCATGGAGTCAGTGCTCCATCACTGAAGATTTTCAAGTAAAGATTGGATAATCATTTGTTAAGAGTTGATATGAAGACTTCTGCCCTGGGCAGAGGATTAGACTAGAAGACCTCCAAGGTTTTTTCCATCCCTATGACCCAATCATTAATAAATGATGGAATTGTTTAAAAATTCTCTGTGTTTGCCTTAATACATAAATCATATATTTCAAAAATGTTTGACACCTACAAAAGTTCTGTTTGTGTTTTAAAATGTTTATGTAGCTGTCTCTGGTCTTATATTCATTCCCCTATTAATAAATATTCAAGAATAACCTTGGACTAATTTGTTGTATTTGATGTGTACTGCTGCTTACTAAAACAGAAAAACTCCCTGAATCTCCTGTAAGGGCTAATACTTGACTATCTGATTTAAGACAGTTATATTTTTTGCCAGTTATCTAGACTGTTCCTTTCTGAAGGTTAAAATTATCATTTAGCTGTAGGCAGTGAGCACTGGAGAACTGCATAACACCAAGTATCTACTGACTAATAGATAAGATTATTTAGGAAACACTATACTGTACTGTGGAAGGACTCTCAGATTACCAACTCAGATGATTTCACTCTTTTCCTTTAGTTTCTCATGTTATGTGCTGATGTCTTTCTAGCTGTGCTAATATTGGATGGTGAAGATCAGCTATTTCTTTCTTTCTTTCTTTCTTTCTTTCTTTCTTTCTTTCTTTCTTTCTTTCTTTCTTTCTGTCTCTGTCTCTGTCTCTGTCTCTGTCTCTCTTTCTTTCAGTCGTGCCCAATTCTTGGACTGCCTGGACAAGTCCCTGCTGTTTTCTTGGCAAGGTTTTTCAGAAGTGGTTTGTCATTGCCTCCTTCCTAGAGCTGAGGGAAAGTGACTAGCCCAAGGTCACACAGCTGACTTTGTGCCTAAGGCAGGATCAGAATCACAGTCTACCAGTTTCTAGTCTGATGCCTTAATCACCACATGAAACCGATTCTCAAAATTTCAATAATTTTGGAACTGCAGTTTATTAGTTCCAATCATTAATCCCTGCAGATTTCTTGGCAAGATTTCAGAAGTGGCTTGCTGTTGCTACCATCCTAAGGCTGAGAGGGAGTGATTGGTCCAAGGTCACTCAATTGACTTCATGCCTAAGGCGGGAAGTCACAGTCTCCCAATTTCTAGTCTATTGCCTTAAAACAACACAAACTTGCAAGTTTAGATGGTGTTGGTCAACTCTACTGTAGCTAAAGTTTATTGACAGATATCAGGAAGTCAGAGACCAGATCATGGATGAAATGAAAATAGGCTACAGAAAATACAATTCCATTCATCTACTACTAAAAAATCTTTTTAGCCAAATGCTAAAAAAAATTGTGATAAGACTGACTGAAGGCAGATTCAGATCTGAAGGCAGAAACTACTACAGGAGGATCCACATCTCTATATCAACTTAAAATTGCTCCATTTTAAAGGTTATTCATTAGTGGTAGAATGTTTTGCAAATACTGCTCAAGTTGTCTTTTAACTAAGTGGTCCTCAACCTCTGGGCCACGGCCCACTAGTGGGCCATGAGCTGTTTGCAACCGGGCCGTGGAAAAGTCAGGTGAGTGCGCATGTGCATTCCCACTGGCGTGAGCAGCGACAAACACATGCATGCACGCTCCATTTGCATGAGCAGTGGATATGCATGCACACCACTTGTGCAAATGGAGCTGCGTGCACATGCACATGCTTGCCAGACACTCACATGGAACCATCCCCTCCCCCCCGCCAGTCCACAAAGCTGGAAAGGTTGGAGAACTCTGTTTTAGCTTACAAAATACTGTGGAAATTCTCAAGAACTCTTAGGTAGAGGGAAAAGCATTAAGAAAAGGAATAGGGAGGGGAAAATGCCTAATATTCAAGCTACAGTCTGTGGTTACTTACAGTATACAGTATGATGCAATATGGGAGTAGGCTACAAATTAGGCTCTGTCAGGTACTGAGATGATTCCAGGTTGCACGTAGACTTTTTCCAGGAACTTCTAGGAGAAAGAAACAAATGGTTGCGCACTGACTTTTCAAAATGCATTTGCACATTTAAACCTGACACCATCTTGGAATATGATCAACAAAATATAGCAACATTAAGCAATTCTTAGCTTTTCAGCAATGTGCCAAGTTCAAAAACCAACAATGGAAGTAACATTGAGCAGCATTACACAGACTCTTCCATATACAGTACTCTTCTTGTCTCAATGCTGAGATGGCACTGAGGACATGTCCTCACGACAGGACCCTCATCTTGATGCCAGCCTGCCACTCAGGAAGAACACTGTGGAGGAGAGCATATCGCTAGGTGAAAAGTTCCTAATGACTGAATTAGATGTATTCCCAAAGTTTGAATTTCAGATACTGTAATGTCTATACTGGAAGTCTCCTTCGTTTAAAAAATAATTTGAAGATTTTACGATCTTGCTTTTCTTAAAGCACAGAACTTAATCTCATGCCTTTTTTTACTTGCATCCTAACACTTGTTCACAGGACAAGATGTGTAAAGACATAAGAAAACAGCTCCAAGTAGTGGGTGTGTGGAGTTCAATTATTTGTGAATGGTCAATAGTACTGGATGGCACAACACTGCCTTACAAATTTCAAGGAAGAGTTCTGGAATCTTTCAGGGTTTCTATTATAAAAGCATAGACTTAAGTAGATATGTATGCCTGAATGGTCTGCCAAATGACCTCCAGCTTTCTGTCCTTTGCTCTGCATGAATTCAAAGCATTTATTGACAAATTAGCAAAGTCTATCTCAGACGGGACTGAGGTAAATCACTGCTCTTCTCTCTATGACAGCACTGAAAGAGGGAGGCTAGGGTAAAATGCTCTTTATATAAATAGCTCTGTTCCTGTTGTATGTGTAAATTCAGTGCTTTTTGTGCTAATGACATCAACTTCTTTCCCATAGCAACTTCCCACGAGGTCAAAATTACCAGGCAACATTTAGAAAATGCAATGCTTTATCAATTTGTGATTAACTGAGAAATTAAACAATGAGAGCTAAGGGGTGGGAGGAGTCCTGGCAATGAACAATTGTCAAATTTGGAAAGGTTGATCCTGTTATTACAGTTTATAGGAACCTTTTTCCCCCCCTTCTGATTGTTCTTTAATAACCATCTTTGTCAAAATGACAAATTAGGTGGGCATCTGTACAAATTAGGTGGGCATGTGTTTGAAGAAAAGATGCACAGGTGACTAAGCAGAAGGCTTGAGAATGACTTATTCATACGTTCTCCCTCACTAATTTATTGCCTTCAGTTCTATTTCTTTTTCTGCAATTTTATTTCTCTCTTTGTCATCTCTTACCATCAGATTCTGATAATTATCAAGCATCATTATAAGCCCCTGAAAATATGCACTTACAGAAATGGAAATGAGGAAATTAGATTAAATAAAAAACAGTGGAAACAGCAGTTTTATTTTATTTTATTTTTTTGAGCTGATGTCTTCTCTGGATCAAATATTTGCTGATTTATTTCTTCCAAGAAAACATAAGAAATCTGAAAACACTTCCACATTGTCACCATTTCTACTTCTGAATTCCTGAAAGAAGATTAAAGACTTCTGTGATCATATCCTCTTCCACTGATCTTACAAAGTGGGGAACTAGGAGCATATTCCAGGGTTCTCCAAAGTAGTCAATATTGACTTCCAAGATTTGGTGGGTCTATTTAAGAGATCATTATTATTAATTATTATCATTCCTAGTACTATTAGATAAAGTGGTAGTTATTAAATTGTTTTCATATGATGAGTGTTTGGGGGTTAATTAACTATCTGAAACTTTACAAAAGGGTCAATGAACTGAAGAGTTTATGGATCCCTGACTTATTCCCACTCTATCCAAAAGAGAAGTAGAATTACTTAGTAGCTTGCAATACTTATTCTTACTATGTGCAGTATCTATTTGTCTATAAAAAAAATCACAGATCTGCCTCTGAGAGGAAACTGTAAAATCATAAAACATCTTTGAAAGACAAATTAGGATGGTTGAAGTCCTGGAGCAGAAGATTGGATGGGACAAGAGTTTCAGCAGACTGGGCAGAAGCTCCACAGAGTTAACAGTGTTTCACATACTAGTTTAATTGTGATTTCAAATATATTAAAGTTAAACCAGAAATAAGATAATGTTCGGGTCATAAAATTATGGAGGCTCAGAGGGATTCTGAAGGGGCAAAGTCCTTATGTGGAACTATCCCACAGAAACTGGTATTGTTGCAAATATTTTTGTGTATGAATGGGAAATAATTATTTCCTGGCATGTTTACTGAGTTTGACTTGACATGATGAACCAATTATTTTGGAATAATGCCTACATACTGTATATGTGAGTGTAGTTATATTCCACATATGAACATACCTCTGAGCCTCCTGGTTCAGTCCATATCATGAATCAGACGTTGTCATACGTGCATTTTTTTCTTGCAACACTATATTAGCTCTAATTTTAGTGTGTAATTAATGTGTCTCCCCCATTTCTACTTTAGGTTTCTAAACCAAGGAAACAGAGTAATATAGTGAGTAATCACTAGAATTACAGAGATACATATTTTTGCACAAGCTAATCTGTCAATCTAAAAATCATAAGACAGGTTTTTCCGTGAGGTATCCAAACAGTTGCTTCAGGCAAGGAATTCCAAACTTGTAGTTTTGGAATGGATGTGACAATGTTATTTTCCAGCTTCTATTTTCAACCTTTATGTATCCTAGAAGGAGAAGACTTTGTTTTCAGGTATCCAAATACCAAAGCTTTTTTCCTGGGATGTGATTTTTTTGGTTTAGACCAGGGGTAGGCAACCTTGGCTCTTTTATGACTCGTGGACTTCAACTCCCAGAATTCCTGAGCCAGCGTACCCCTGGTTTAGACTAAAGCCCTGGCATTCTCTGATAGCCTTCTGTCTTAAAACTAACCAGACCAACGGTACTTCGCTTCTGAGCCCATAAAAGTTTATCTGCTGGGGATATTGCTTTTACATCAAATGGTTTCCACCAATGCATAGCTAATTAATGAGAAATGCCATGTAGATGTGAAATGGCTCTTCCACACAAGGAAAATTATCCCCTACATATATATGCACTTGCACCCCTTATGCATATATGTTCTGTTTACTCAGTATGACAGAACAAGGCAACTTTTTCACAACAAAAGAAATATTCTTATCTTGAACCACATAAAATAATATTTGTGGCTGCCACAATAGCGTTTTGCGAAGTGTGTTAATCTTTGCAGTTTATAAATGGATGCTGCTGCATTCATTTGATATCATAGCATACAAATATAGCACAATCATACCAATACAGCGTAATCATGCAAACATGCAAACACTTAAGTATTTGTGTTCAAAGTCAGGATGCAAGCAGTGAAGGGTGGGGTTTGTTTTGCGCATATTGTAATATTTTTGTCATCATAGTTAATAATGGAAGTCTATGTTCGCATTGTGAAAATATGAGATAAGCTGACTTAGTCATTTGATCTGCTGGAGATTAATGAGAGTATAGTCTAAATCAAGGCTTTTCAACCAGTGGTACGGGTACCACCTGTGGTACATTAGCACCAGTGGTACGCGACCATCCTAGAAAAGTGATAGCGGGGGAGGGGAATGAGCTGAACCGGTGACAGCAGTGCACAAGCCTGAGCGCGAGATAGCTGGAGCTGCAGAGCTCTCAGGGCTCAGCGGAAGCACCAGGATCAGCGCTTCTTCAGGGCTGTCAGGGCTCAGTGGAAGCGCCAGGATCAGCGCCAGGCTCCAGCTGGAACACGGCGCTGATCCTGGTGCTTCTGCTGAGCCCAGATCAGCTGGAATGTTGCAGCATCTCCAGGGTCTCGTGATTTACATTCAGATGCTTGGCAACTGATTCATATTTATGACGGTCACAGTGTCCCAGGATCATGTGAAGTGACCAAAACCTGCTGCAACCACCCAGCAGACGGGGGGAATAAAAACCAAACACTCTCCCACCCCACCCCCGCTGCCAATCCTCAACAGAAATGCTCACAACAATGAAAACCTCGGACAGGAGGAAAAGCGTGGCCGGGTGGGCAGGCAGGTGTCTTGCTTGGCTGTGGCTTGGGGGGGCACTTTTTCAAAGCAATTGTAACTTCAAGCAGTCACTAAGAGAACTGTTGTAAGTCGAGGACTACCTGTACTTCATCACTTTTTCCTTTTTTTTGTCATCAAGTTTTTGACACCTTTCTAGGCGACTGGTGGTACTCGGATATAGCCATATCATAAAAGTAATACAATGGGTGAAAAGGTTGAAAAGTCCTGGTCTAAATCATCTGGAAAAGATCAGCAAGAAGGATTTATTCTTCCATTATTCCTTTCATTCGCTTGCTCTATTTTCTCTACAGTATTAGCCCTCAATAAATGAAGATGTCTTAAGGAAGTTGCAGGAACATTTTCTACAGTATGGATACAAAACATAAAATAAATGATAGGAAATACACAAGGAAATCTAGTCTTGTTCGCAGTGATAATTTATAGTTAACAAACCCAATATGGCCATTCCCCCTCTTGTAAGTATCTTGCAATAAGCATGTCCTTGGTAGGAAAATCATTTTTCTACTGTGACCCTCCCCCCATTTCATCTCCAGCCTACGAGTGAGACAATCAGCCTTAGGGTGTCCTTAATCGTACCAGTACATTTCCTCCTTAATCCATCCTGTCCAAAACTAGCCTCAAAGTGCAGGAAATCTATTAGGTTTTGCATCTGTGACCATGGAGGGAAGTCCAACTGACTATGAGGACTATAACAGAGACAGTAGAGATTGGACAAAACTTTTCAAGTGGAAAAACCTCCAATCTTGGAAAAGTTGGAAAGAAAGAAAGAAAAGAGGATGACCAGCACTGAGGCGAATAGACTCAATTACAGTGGTGATGAGTGCAGCGTTGGAACACCTGAAGAACCAGGTTAGGGACAGAAGGTCACGGAGGAAATTTGTGTGGTTTCTAGGAGTCAACAACAATTTGATGGCACAAAATCAAATCATTTTTATTTTTTTATTTTTTTTGCTTACTTGAGGATGGGTGGAAGGCATTGAGCTCAGTAGTGAGAAAAGGCTCCAAGCCATGTGAAGACATTCCAATTTGGACAAAACTGATTAAAGGGAATCCTGCTTATTCTTCTGTTTTGCCCATGAAAATCAATTAAGGTTTCTTGGGAAGCAGTGAGAAAATTTAACCAGGATGGTCATGTGCAAAAATCTAGGCAAAATGAAGTGCACATTTACAAAGGAAAGATAGCTGTTTCCTCACGGGTGATTTGGAGCAACTCAGTCACCACTATTTTAATATACCACCTGTTTTCATATCTGTTAAATGGGCACAGAGACAATTGAATGACACTATTGAATGACTATTGAATGACACAGGGAAGAAAAGGGCTTAGTTGGCATAAACAAGAACACCTGATGTATCCTTCTAGCCCATCCTTCCCAAAGGAAACTTTTGTGTTTTGTTTCTTTTCCCCCTTCTTTTCCCCTTTTCACCACATGCCTGGGCGAGGGGGCGTCTGGCATTTTCATAATGCCTCCACACAGCAGCTGGCTGGTTGGCACAAGGGAATGCTGGTAGGAAGCAGCTGCAGCGGAGAAGGATGCTCAGGGATGCATGAGCTAGGGAATAAAGCTGAACTAGAGTGTTTCCAAAGCTCAGGAGATGAAATCCTGGAGAATTTTTGCCTGAAGCAAAGGATGTTTCCCTCCTGCTAAAACAAGCAGGAGCTTGCAAGTCCCCGGGAGGAGGAACCCAGCCGAGCAGCTCAGAAGCAGGTCGTCTTCTCTCTAAAAGGTAAGACCCCGATTTTTTTCCACGACCAGCTTAGCTGATTTCTGGATTTAGACCCATCCCCTCACCTGCCTATACCTAGACCTGTCTGTACTTCGACCTGTGTGCTTCTTCGACCTGCAGTAAAGCAGTTCTGTTACCTTTGGGGATCTCTTGCTTTGGCTGCTCCGAGTGGGGGGCGGGTGGGGGGGGGCGGGCTTCTATCCCAAATTCCTGCGTGACGGTCCACCCCCTTCATGTTATACAAGCCACTTCAGCTAATAAAGAGAGTTGTGGGAAGCCGGACGCCTCGCGTGCCGTCTTGATTGCTCCTATTGCGATTTAGTCTCTCTCTCTCTCTCTCTCTCTCTCTCTCTCTCTCTCTCTCTCTCTCACACACACACACACACACACACACACACACACACACACACACACACACACACAGCGCTGTTATTTCGGCTTTTAATTTCGTTGGGGATTGTGTGTGAGATAAAGACAAAATAAGGGTTGGAATAAACTAACCTGCGAGCATTCCAGATGCATGAGGACGGTGCTCTCACACTTCCTCTTCAGATTAAGGGTTTGAATTAGCCAATGGGAGCCGCATTTTCCCCCCAGTTTATAACTTCCAACGAGTGGAGGGAAAAGGTAAGGCTTTTAATGCCAGAAGAAAACCTGGCGTTACTTTAACCAAATGGGAATAGGGATGATTTTTTGAGCAAACACCCTTAACCCCAAACGCGGATGGGAACTTGGGAAGTATCTAGATATAGGGAATCACAAGCGGGTGGAAGCAGGGCAGCGTTTTTCAAACTTGGCAACTTGAAGAAGTGTAGAGCTCAATTAACAGAATTCCATGGCTGTGGGTACTACCGGTATTGGGAATTGGAGTCCGCGCATCTTTAATTAGCCAGGTTTGAAAAAACACTGGAATGGAGCATGTTGATTTTGTACATCAGAGAAGTAAATGGTGGGTGATTGTGACTGCGAATTTGGCCGTTTCTGAAGCTTTTACATATTATGATTTGACTAAATATTTAAACATGTATTTCTCCATAATGTTTTTATTGAAACAAGGGATTCTTTTTGCTAACATACCTTCGGCTATTAGTATATACACTTAAATCTCAATATCTATTTTAAACTCTCCCTCTCTCAGTTCTTCGATTAATATATTTCTTTAATTGGGTTTCTTAATTAAGTTCTTGTCAGATAAAAAAAATGGTTTGTTTACTGCAGGTAGGTGTGCAAATTGGATAGATCCCAAAGAATTTATATCCTAAACACAAGTAGCTTCATAAAATTATTTATTTCTTGTTTCCTATGTATTAGTCTGCATCTGGCAGACATTGATCTTAGCTGATTTGGGACTTATTTAGAATCGAACTAACACCTTTACTAATTTGTGCATTGAATTTTGAAGTCTAATAGTGTTAGTATTTGAAAAATGAAAAGTTGAGAGCTATATTGTCATCTTCCATGTGAATATGCTACTCAGTTTGAACTATTCTGAAATGTATATTTATATAAAATATATTGCAAAATTAGACTCTTCCTCAATGAAAAACACCTGGGTAGTTTGCCCTATATGTATAAAATATTGTGATATTGTGAAAACTAGCTGTCAGATTCAGATATATAATGGCCCTGTATGATGTTTTTATAGATAGCATGAATAGTTTTTTTTATCAAGTGGAAATCAAGATCTCTTATTTGTATACAATATCTCTTTACAGCCTTGGGAATAATTAGAAACAGAAATTCCCTCCAATTTTACCTGCACTGTATATCCAGTAGCACACTTTCAGATGTTAAGAGTATTTTTCAAATCATCAGGACAAAGGAAAAGGAGACAAATATCTAATTTGTGTAGTTTTGTACTATAAACATATCCATGTACCAAAGCATTTCAGAATTTAGACCGAGTTGGAAAAGACCTTGGAGGTCTTCTAGTCCAACCCCCTGCTCAAGCAGGAGACCCTATACCATTTCAGAAAAATGGCTGTTCAATCTTTTCTTAAAAGCCTCCAGTGATGGAGCGCCACAATTTCTGGAGGCAAGTCGTTCCACTGGTTAATTGTTCTCACTGTCAGGACATTTCACTTTAGTTCTAGACTGCTTCTCTCTTTGATTAGTTTCCATCCATTGCTTCTTGCCTTGCCTTGCCTTCTGATGCTTTGGAGAATAGTTGGCCTCTCTCTTCTTTGTGGCAGGCCCTCAAATATTGGAACATGTTGCTCCTAATCATTCTTTTCAATTGGTTTTCAGTTGTGTTTTTTTTTAAGGTAAATTCTAAATAAACTGCATTGGACTACAAATGAGTTTTGTATCATGATGAAATTTCATGAGCAGCAGTTTCCAATTTGTTGGGTTGCCACTCCCTTAACCTCATACATTACATTAGATCTGTGATCCAATGAAGCTGAGGGATCTCAAAAGCGCAAAGTACCTGAGAAGACAAGCAGAATCAGAATGGCTAGCCAGCTCCTTTTTAAAAAGAAATAAATATACACAATAGGAAACTCTGGTGGTACAACTTTTTATGCAGAAAATCAAAAGATGTTCTTGAAATTCTCATGGCATAACTATTACATGCATATAAAGTCTCCATCCCCGGTTTTGCAGTTGGAAATTAAAAAAGTAACTCAAAATATTAAATAACCAAACATGTCTAGCATACATATTAAACTTTTTTTGTTTCCTTTCTGTGTTTTAGCACTTTCTCTGTTTATGTCTCTGGCTAATGTAATAGGACTCTTTCCTTAATTAAAGAGAGCTGGCCAATTAACAGTGTTAATATTCCTCATGGACACAAACTGTTGATGAAAAAATGCAGATATGTTTTAATTAATATTGATAGTGCCTGTCAATTACCGGCACTATCAATATTAGGTACTGATGAAATACAGGAAATTAGAGGTTACAGGAAGTTACCAGTACTGGTGAAATACAGGAAATTAGAGCGTGGATTATTAAAAGCCCTTCATATCAAGGAATGAGTAAGAGCAACATCTCCTGAAGGAGCCATGAATAATAACATTCAGGAGAAGGTGTGAAAAACAGGTACACACATGAATTTAACAGTAAGGTGAGTTTGTAACTGAGAGGAACAGTAAGAAAGTTTAAAGTTTAAATGCAATTCAGGGAATATAAATTCTTGAATTTTGATAAAATAGGTCAAATGTTCAGTGGTGATTTGTTTTTTCATTGAACTATTAACTTTATTAGAGGGCTTCCACCAAAGCTACAAAACTAGGATTGTTGTCCTAAACTGTCAAACAAGAGGGAGGTGTTAGAGATATAGGTAGTCCTTGACTTACAACCATTCATTTAGTTGACATTCAAAGTTACAATGGCACTGAAAAAAATGACATGCAACTGGTCCTCACGGTCAGGTGCTCAAAAATCAGGTACTTGGCAGTTGGCATGTATTTAGGATGGTTGCAGCATCCCAGTGCCACATGATCACCATTTGTGACCTCAGCTTCTGACAAGCAGAGTCAATGAGGGAAGTCGCAGTTGCTTAATAACTGTATGATTCACATAACTGCAGTGATTATCTAAACAACCAAGGCAAAAAAGGTGGGTGTGACTCATATAACAACTGTCTTGCTTAGCAACAGAATTTCTTATCTCAGTTGTGGTTGTAAATCGAGGACTATCTGTAATCTGGTTCCAGGGAGGCCATAAAGCAGGGGTCTTCAAACTTGGCTCTTTTATGACTTGTGGACTTCAACTCCCAGAATTCCTCAGCCAGCGTGTCTGGCTGAGGAATTCTGAGAGTTGAAGTCCACAAGTCATAAAAGGGCCAAGTTTGAAGACCTCTGCCATAAGGCAATTCCATTGCTAGAATCAAAATCCTACACCACAGGTGTCAAACTCACTGCGTCACATGATGCGGCATATCACAACTTTTTTTGCATTGTCAGAACTGGGGTAGGCACGGCCTCCGCATGATGCAACTGGCCCGCGGGCTGGCAGTTTGACACCCCTGTCCTACACTAACTTGCTCTTCCCAGTCTCCTTGTGTTTTGTTATGATGTCAAATTAAGAGATCCCAGAGTTTTTCAGTGTTCAGGGCACTCAGCCCAACTTTATTATCTCTCTCTGGAATGGCTCAGCCAGTGACAGACTAGCAATTTATTCCAGGTCTTCGAGGATGCCAGTGTAGGATATTTCATAATCTTATTATATAATACCCATATTTCGAAAATGCCCAAATAAAGTTGCTTGAGAGAATTTCATCCAAAAGCAAAGAACGTCTTTAAAAATTCCTTAAAACACAAAACCAACTCATGCAACAAGCAGAATTATAATTTTTGACTGCTTAAACAGACGGGCGAAGGAAGTATTGTGGTGGAGGAAACAGTGGGAAAGAATAATCAAGTCTCATAGGAGTCATAGTCATAGGATGCTTAAAGTGACAGGAACAATCTGGTTGAAGAAAACCTTACAACTGGGAGTCACCTATATAGTTTTCAGTAACAGATATTCTGAGATAAGCTCTTGCCTTGGTGATATCAAATGTATGCACCAGTCATAGCATAAGTGTCAGGATATGTATACTGAAGTAAGACATGGTTGAAAAGGATTTAATTTTCTACTAGTAGCTCCTAACAAGCCCAATCAAATTCCTATTATCTATGCCAGTAATGGCGAACCTTTTAGAGACCGAGTGCCCAAACTGCAACCCAAAACCCACTTACTTATTGCAAAGTGCCAGGTTGCATCAGCATTGTGATGCTCTCGGGGGGGGGCACTGGGTGAGCGTAGCTGCAGTGGTCACGGCAGACTGGGTGAGCGTGGCCGGGGCCAGTCCCTCGCTATTCTGGCGAACTCTGCTGGGGTAACGGCACGTGTGCCGACAGAGAGGGCTCTGAGTGCCGCCTCTGGCACACGTGCCATAGGTTCGCCACCACTGATCTATGCAATTATCAGATTTTTCCTTCTCCCACCACTGCTGTAACTCTCTACTCCCACTCCCTAAGCAGAGGCCTCTTCTGTCACAAATGTCTTGGAAACCATTAGTTCAAAAGGTAATCCCTATTCTCCTTTATAATAATGTTTATGGGTAAATCTTTGAAAGCACTAATTATATTACACATAACTGTAGGTAAGTAAAGCACAAAACTGGATTTTGTTTATACTCAGAAACTATTAAATTATTTTTGTTGTCAGCAGCTTTGTGCTTAGTCATCTTTGGCATTACCTACACTAAGTTAATCATTGTTTATTTTATTACCTAGACTAGATTTCTTGTTATTTTCAAGTACTTGCCTTTAAGCTCTAAATGACCAAGACCCTAAATAGAGGCTCTCTCTCTCTTCATATGGAACACGGGAGTCTCTAAGCCTTTTCATATCCTGCACTTTTTGAGTTTAAAGTTTACATTAAAGTATACCATTTAAATGGAACAAACAGTGTGTGTCACTTTATGCTGAGTGTATGTAGGCAATAAAATGGGATATGTTGCTAGCCTAACTACTGTAATGGTCCATGAATGTGTTGAATGAGTTAGAACTTCAGCCATCAGCCACTATATGTGTGTCTTCAAGTCAGCATTGAATCCTGAAGACAAGTCCCTGCAGTTTTCTTGGCACAGTTTCATAAGTGGTTTGCCATTGCTTCCTTTCTAGGCACAAAAGAAAGTGACTGGCCCAGAGTCGCCCAGCTGCTTTCATGTAGAAGACAGGACTAGAACACACAGTCTTCCCATTTTAAGCCTGATGCTTTAACCACTACACCAAACTGTAATCATCAGCCAAATTCATTACTTTGTTGTTTTTTTTAGGTTAGCTGGCTGGAATCATGGCATACAAATTTACATCAGGGTAGCAGAGTTAATCAGTGGTTTTTCTGTGTTCCTAGATCTAGATATAAAACCAGGCAACAGCACATCTACTATAGGTAATCCTCAATTTACAACAGTTCATTTAGTGACCATTCGAAGTCACAACGGCACTGAAAAACTGTCTTATGACCATTTTTCAAACTTACAACCATTGCAGCATCCCCAAGGTCACGTGATCAAAATTCAGCCACTTGGCAACTGACTCATATTTATGATGGTTGCAGCATCCTGGGGTCATGTGATCACCTTTTGTGACCTTCTGACAAGCAAAGTCAATGGGGAAACCAGATTCACTTAACAACCATGTTACTGATTTAACAACTGCAGTTATTCCCTTAACAAATGTGGCAAGAAAGGTCATAAAATGCGGCAAAACTTACTTAACAAATGTCTCGCTTAGCAACAGAAATTTTGGGCTCCATTACGGTTGTAAGTCAAGGACTACCTGTACTCTGAGCTGAAATACCTGTTGGGGAGGAGAAGTAGAAAATCATTGCAGCAGTTTTCTTGTCATATGTAATGCAAACACACCCACAGCTAAGGTGCCAAATATTCAAGACTAAGTATGCTTTTTAAGGACCTAAGGTGGAGAATTCCACAAGCAACTCTTTCCTTCCTTCTAAGTAAAAATGTAAGTCCTTGCTTAGAGTTTGTAGCAGGAATTAATAACTTCAGTGCAAAGGTTACATTGAGTCTATGAATGAATCTGGATCTAATCCAGCAATGACCAATATTGTGATATTTTTTATGATACCCAAATCTGCTGCAACAGGTTGCTTTCTCATTCTGCCTGAAGAAAAAGAAAAAGAAAAAATAGTTATTAGTTCCCAGTAATTGTCAGCACATGTGCAAATATCAACTCCCTTTGAAAAATTGGAAGAGCTTGAGGAGCAATTTTACTTCTACGGGCTCTCATTTCAGCATTTGTTATCTGGTTACTCTCACATTAAGGTACAAGCTGTCGCCATTTAACAATTTATTTCTGATCTGACATTAGGTGATGAGAAAGACTAGTAATCTGGAAATGGCTATTTTGCACATCTAAGTCAACAACTGTACATGACAACCCATGATGAACTCTGCCCCCAATCTAAGCATAATTTACAACACTATTGGGGGGAGATAAGCACATATTTTCTTGGCCTTTAAATTAGCAGGTTAATTACAATTTTAATAAGGTCTTTTATATTTCTTTTTCATCCAGTTTTTAACAAGTGATTATAACATAGACAAAATATTCAAGAATAAAATCTTGAATACTTTGCTTATGAGATAATCACTTGTTAAAATTGGATGAAATTGTGATGCATGTTTTAAGGTTAAATCAGAGGCTGCATTTAATAATTTATGCATGGCATTTTAATTACTATACGCTAAATTTTCCCAAGGGATTCTATCTTATTAAGTAGGAATTAATTTCTTAGGAATGCTTTATAACAGCCATGTTCTTATTTTGATTTTCTACTTTTTTAAAGTTGTGAAATAACAAAAACAGTGTAATTCATCTATACAGTAATCATCACTGGAATATAGAGTATGGAGTTATGGATTAATTTAAAGATTTGGAATAATTCAAATATGTAATTTGAATAAATGGCTCCTTTGATAATCTAGGATCTATATGTGTGAGAAAAAAACTTTTAAAGTTTGCATTTGCTTAAGGACAGTCATAACAGGCTCTTCTGTCATAATATGCAAAGCCAGTTCTATACAGTTTCTCTAACATGGATAGCAGCAAGTGATAATACTGGATTAGTGAGTTGTTTCCAGTGTTAAGGAGGGATGTATAAGAGCTCTCAAACTCTCTTCATGAATCAGATGGTTACTCTCCTTTTTCTCAAATTAAGGCTGTACATTTGTTTGTAACTATATATTTTCATAAATAAAGCATGCAAAAAAGCACCGTGTCATCTACTAAATCCAGAATTTTGTGACAGAACTTTTGCTTAGGCCTGTAGATTTCCCCTTTCCCTCCCTCATATTCCCCAGTGTACACACCAAGGGCTTTTCCCCACTGCTGAACCGACATGCTGTCCACCCATCCTTGAGTCAACAAAAAACTATTGCAGCAGGAAATCTGCTCTCTGCATTGCCAGTCCTTATCCTGGTTCTATTGTCTCTATCACAGAATCGTCTGACTTCCTTCCAAGGCAATGGGAGACAAACCCTATCAGACTTCATACACATTGAAGCTGCCCTTGGATACTGTTGGAAAAGGGGGAAATACCACTTTAACAATAACACACTTATGAATCGCTTAAGGCTGTTTCTCTTACCCAAAGGCTGGGGATGAGATGAAGGCAACATGACGGGGACAGAATACAAAAAAAATTAAAATAAATAAAAAGCATTATTGGGCATATGGTTATGTGCAAATGATGAAGGGTCCCAAGAATGCACCAGCCCCTCCCCTCTCTTAACAGATCCAAACATACCAGGGAGATGCAAATGGAAAGGGGAATTTAATTAGCTCATCACTTTAATATTCTAAAACTTTGTTGTATATGTACTCAAAGGCCAAATTCAATTCAAAATGTATTACTTTAATAATAAGCCTTGGTGGAACAGTGGTTAGAATGCAGTATTGCAGGCTACCTCACTGCTCAGTGTCAGGAGTTTGATTCTGACCGGCTCAAGGTTGACTCAGTCCTCCATCCTCCTCCATGCCATTGTCAGGGGCAATATGCTGACTCTGTAAACCGCTTAGAGAAGGCTATAAAGCACTATGAAGGGTATATAAATCTAAGTACTATTGCTATTGCTACTTTAATAATAATGATTTCTTAAATTTATATGCTATATAGCTCCCAGCAACTCTGGGCAATTTACAGTTGTTTATTCATTTATTGAAAATTACTTTATTAAAATATTTACTGAAAATAAAGAACATACACATAAATGAATCATTGTACAATAGTAGGGTATGGGTCAGTGGTGGCGAACCTATGGCGAACCTATGGCACGCGTGCCAGAGGCGGCACTCAGAGCCCTCTCTCCATGCCCCGGAGAGGGCAACTGTCCCTCTTCAACCAGCTGCCTGCTAACTCGCCGATGTCCCACATGGCCGGATGCATCCCAGCACCCATGCACTCACTGGCCTGTGTGTGCAGGGGCCAATGGTCTCAGGCAGCAGCTGCCCCGGGCCCTAACTTGCCTTGCCCTGTGACAGTGGCACCCCCGCCCTGCCTCCCCTTGCCTCGCGAGCCTCCTGCCCACTGCCCCCCAGATCTCCCCCAATCCTGCCCAGTCCCCACAGGCATCCCTCCCCACAAGCAATATCAAACTGGCCACGCCGACCCTGGCCACGTCCACCCAATCTGCCATGACCACCACAGCCACGCCCACACAGTGGGCCACACCCACCTGGCACCCAGCGATAAATAAGTGGGTTTTGGGTTGCAGTTTGGGCACTCGGTCTCTAAAAGGTTCGCCATCACTGGTATGGGTGATGGTATTGAACTGGTGGCTTAGTGAGCTTGTTCATGCTTTTATACTTTTTATTTCATATCTACCATGGATGGTTCAAACTTTTATATTCTATAAACTACTAAGAATTGAATAATTAAGGCCAGGTATAAGTAAAATTATTGAAACAAATAAAATATAGCTGCAGTCTTGTCCATACTTCAAGTTAAATTGTAAACTGATTAAGAGAGTTCTAGGATCAATTGGTCTAGCAAATTTAAGGTGTTGGGAAATGACCATTATTTCCCTACACAGTTTACTTCCTGATTACCTAAGGAACCACCTTTCCTGGTATGAACTTGTCTGGTGAAGATTAGCAGAAGTGACCCTCCTGAATATATGTCTGCTCTCAAGAGGTTCAGGTTTCAGGTACTGTACATGGAATAGGTCCTTATTCCGCATTGCTCCCAAGCTATGAATTGCACCTTTTCAGAAGTTTTATTTGCCCCGACTTTTTTTAGCATTAGAAGAGTCTGTAAAGACACCTTTCATTTGCCAGGTTTCCAATTGTTGGGTGGTTTTAGTATGTATTTTGTTGGTATTCTTTAATTTGTACTTGTAACTTTGTTTTTTATAGTAATTGTATTAAAAATTACAATTAGAACAATAGGAACTAGTGCAAACTTAAAAGAACGAGAAGAAAAAATAGAAGATGTAGAAAAGAAAAAAGAAAAAAGAGAAAAAGCAAAACTATAGAGGAAAAGAATATATAAATAACTCCTGATTTATCACAATTAAGTATAAACAATTTTAATAACTTATCACCTTCACTTAAAATACAAAAAATACAACAAATATCTCTTCTTCCCATATCCCATCTCTTATCTATAAACAAATCCTTAAAATCTTATCATTTTAGGCCTGATGTCAGCAGAAATCCATTAAGGTTTACCAGAGATATCACATCTATTTTAACCTTGATTAAATAAACCAACTTTATATTCCTTTTATTTTTAACAAGCTTGATCTTTGATCCCTTCAAACAATGCCTTTAGGACTTGATTTCATTTTTTCTTTCTCCCTTCTCACAAAATTCTTCAAAGCTTTACCAAGTATCTTTTCTAAATCCAATTTGGGAAAATTATTCAGGTACATTTTAATTTGCTATTTGCATCATCCTTTTAATTATTAAAATGTCAGTTGGTTTCCTTTGTATGCCCAATGTAACATATTTTTCCATATTTCTTGTAGCATGTACTTTTTAAATCACTTTCAAATCACTTTCAATCTTGTCAAGTAAAATATTTTCCTCTTCCATAACATCTTTTAAATACAGTCTATCTATAGAGACTTAAAATTAATTTCTGGGTCATTGTTCAAAAATATCCTTCAATATGTCTAATGCTCAAATATTTTGCTTCATTTTATATTTGTGAATCAATTTTGAGTGTTCTTCTCCTTTAAGAATCTCCTTTAGATTCTTTTAGTTCCCTCTAGTGTCCAATTTTTAAAGTCTTATCTTAATATTTTTTAAACAATTCAAAACAAGGAGCCAGGGTGTTGCAGTGGTTAGAATGCAGTATTGCAGGCTGACTGCCCACAGCCTGGAGTTTGATCCTGATCGAAGGTTGACTCAGCCTTCCATCCTTCCAAGGTTGGTAAAATGAGGACCCAGATTATTAGAGGCAATATTGCTGATACTGTAAATCATTCAGAGAGCGCTATTGCTATTTTCCAATGGGAAGGATTTTTTTTATAATTCCAAAATTTTATTTCGGATTTATTTGGATCTTTAGTCTGTAACTTTCTAAAATCCAAGTTATAAACTTTTGCTGTTTATTAAAATGTTTTTAAGTCCGTAAACCTATATTTAAAACATCTTTCACTAAAGTTTGATGAAAACTCACCAGTGCTGTAGAATATCTTGATCCAAAAGTTCCTAATAGTGGAAAAGCAGTTAACATGCAATTTCCAAAAGTGAGTGAGAAAGAAGTATACAAACCTAACATCCTTTCAAAGTTGCTGAGTGCAATTTGAGCAAGGTGCTATTCCCTCATCTCCCAGAGCTCTAAACCCACTGAAAACTCCTTTCTTGCAGTCTCCTTTTAAGGAGCAACTGTCTGGAGCATTTGTAGGTGATCTCAAGTCCTCTTCTTGTCTACAGAGGAATTATCAAAGAGCTGGACTATTCATCTCACTTTTTGCAGCCAATTTCCTTTTCAAGCCACCATTTCTTCCCCAAGTCCCCATATTTTTATCTTTTGATGGAATACACAATATTTTATTTCGGACTTCATACCAAGACAATGTATAATGTTTGTTGTCTCTGAAACAATCCAGACAGTTGATGGGATTTACATGATTTGCATCAGTTATATAAACTGAATTTTGATCCACATTCACACTCATATATATGATATAGAAACATAATTAACATATGTTAAAATTATGTAAATGACATATATTATATCAATAACATAAATCCAGATTTAGTGAACAATTGGATTTAATGAACAGCCTTTCCCTCCACAAGTAAACTGAGATTCTTCTGTATCTAAAAATTGGTGCTATAAAAGCATGGCACTATGAAAAAAGCCTACTATCATATTTTGGAATACTCCTTGCCGTCTCCATTTGTAAAGAAAGTCTGAGGCAAGTAATAAGAAGAAATTGTCGACACCAGCACACTAAGAGATGGATTATACAAGTTGGAACAATTCAGTGAATGACTTGTTTTTGTGCTAATTCAACACCCAATTGCCTATTTATTTTAGCAACACATTGAAAGATGACATAGAACTGGCTTTTGACCAAGATGGGACAATATTAGTAACAGAAAACATTGCCAAATACTTGGATAGCTTTGATTGCAAGCCTTGGAATTGTTTTCTGCCCCTCCTCTGCTTCACCTAAATTAGGGCACAGGAAAAAAATATATATGGCATTCTATGGTTTTTTTGCAAGCTATTCTAATAGAAACTTTTTCAACATTTTTTTCTGAAAGGGTGTTCTGTTCTTACACCTCACTTACAAGTTTTGACATTTTTCTCCAAAGCCCATTTCTGTAGAAGGAAGTCGCTGAAGATTTACAATGTAATGTTTCTATGAAAAAACCAAGAAAACTCTACCACAAGGAGGGAGAATAGCAGATGCTCTGAATGGTCAATCAGCACGGCATTGCTTATGAGTTAAGACCCAACCTACTGCCCACTCATAATTCAGAATAATCATTTAATTGTTTCTAAGGTATGTCTGCTGTGTAACGCATTTTGAGAATCTGTGGTTTCTATCTGCACTAGAAATCACTGCTCCCACCTTACCATGTGTTGTTGTGAGGATCAGTACAATGTTTGTACAGTAGTTTTTTGACAGGCAAGGCAGAAGGTGAATAGAGTCCAAAAAAATTGGAGCAGAAAACATGAGAAGCATGAAACAAGGAAAAGTTGAAATATTGAAGAGGAAATAAAAATTACTATATTGAATGTTTTAGGAATAAGCAAATGTCAGTGGATGAAAAAGCCACTTTGGTTTGAGAATTAGTTTGGTCTAGTGCAGGGGTGTCAAAACTGCCGGCCCACGGGCCGGATGCATCATACCGAAACCGCGCCCACCCCATTGCCGGCAATGGCAAAAAAGTCGCGATACGTCGTGACACCCCTGCTCTAGTGGTTATGGCACCAGCTTAGAAGCCTGTGAATTTTAGTTCCGCCTTAGGCATGAAAGCCTGACCACTCACTCTCAGCTCATGACATCATGCTTGGATAACAAACTGGTTGGGTAACAAGCTGTCACAACCAATGGATCAACACTTAGTTGATAAAAAAAGCAGAACTTGCACTCACAAAAAGAAACATTAGGAAGAAAAAAAGTGGATGAAATGGTCAGTTTAAATCAGATTAGTGTGATATAGTGGTTAATAAACTGAACTAGGGCTGGGAAAGTACTGATTAACTTTTGGTCAGTCACTCATTCACTCTCAGTCCAACCTATCATATGGGGTTATTATTGTGAGATAAAGATAAAAGCTACCTTGGCATGATGAATATTCAGAATGAATGAGATAAAAGGGTAGATTTCTGTCTATCTCAGAATATAGTTCTATACAAGGGAATAAAGTAGCAAGAAGGACATTTTGTCTATAGCCAAGTTTGCCATTGGCTATAGCCAATAAACCTATATGAACATATTCTTAGAATGGATATCCATTGAACATCAGAATTATACAAGGATATCTATCTACTTCAGAGCTGTCAGGGAAGATTGCAATGCTACTAATGGGCAATTGGAATGTAGACATTAATAAAATGAAGAAATTTAGAATTACAAGAAGACTTGGGAAATGAAATAATGCAAGAGGCATTAATAGTTGAGATAGTTAGCATTTGGATTTGAAGGAGGCAAGGATGCTTCATATGACATTGGTGTATCTATACCTATTAGCTGCTCTTAAATGAATTGCCCTTTTTCCTAAATACACAGTATTGGGCTCTGGAAAAATATAAATTTAATGAGGCATTAAGGAGACAGTGACAAGGATTGCAACATGTTATACCAGCAGGATTTAACCAAGAGGACATACAGTAAGAATATAGGATAATTGAAAGGAACAGATTTCATATATTTATCCCGAGGTGCTATAGGAAGAGATAGCGACATTGTAAAAATTGCAGCAGAAAACAATACAGTGTATTTCCGAAATTTCAAAGAGGAAGAAATTCAAACAGCTTTCAGAAGAAGCTATAGTGATACAAAAAAAAAATGAAGGAAAGCCTTGGAATTGACTAATCACTAATTTCAATACCAAGCAAAACAAAAACACAAAAACAAGGGATCTCAATGAAGAATGTCAGCAAAAAGAGGGAAAGAACGAAAAAAGAAAAACAACAAATGGTTTTAGGAAGAATAGAGAAATCACAGGAGGAAATAAGAATATTCAAAGGTAATATGCAACAGAACAGAGGAAAATGTGGTTAAAGGAAGTTAGAAAGCTTATAGTGAAAACCCTTTGTAAACAGAATTATAGGACTCTTTTTGAAGAAGACATCAAATATACTCAGGAATGACTAGCTGGCAATTAGGAAAGCACAAATGACCTATTGAACTGTTTCAAGATGAAGGAGAAACAGCAGTTAAAGTATAACAGCTCTGTGTTAACAAATGAGGAACAAGACTGTGCCCTAGAGACTGGAAAATATTGAACAATATATCTATACTGAACACAACACAAGAGAATGTGTTTCTGAAACTTTCTGCAAGTTGTCTCTATATTTATTTGACTGATATAACAAATAAAGTATAAGAATAGCAGAATTGGAAGAGATGAGATCCAGAATGAAAATTAGAAATAAATCCTAAGGAAGAAAGCAATGACAACTTAAAAAAGATTGTGGGGCATATGGATATTTCCAAGACAAATGCAGCCAATGAAGTTGGACCCTGAGAACAAGACAATAGACCCTTTTAAATAATAGATCTGGAGATGATTCCTAAAAATACCATGGAGTGCAAGAACCAATCAATCCAGGCCCCAAAATAGATTAAGTGTTCAAAGAAATACTCAGTAAGCAGTAGCTCACATGCATTGATCATGTGATCTAAGCAGCTGAGGGATTAGAAAAAAAAATATCTGTGCTTGGCAAGGTTAAGGGAAATCAAAAGGAATGATAATGAATAAAGTGCCTAGACAGGATCAAGGAGATTACTGAACCAGTCAGATTGTTAAGCATCAGTCCAATGTAAATAGCTTCCTTCTTTTGTACTTCTTGGAAGGAACAGATTTCAACTTTGGGGGGGGCAAGGTGTTCCTATGATACATATTCCAACTTTATGGATTAAAAGGATTTCTCCACCAAGGAAAATATTAGAATGAATAATCTAGCCTCTACCACACCACAGTACATCTCATTATTTCCCTTTACAAATTAAAAAGAATGAGAATCTATATTCATATTCCAGTAACTATTAAAGATATAATACCTAGAACTATTAGCACTACCTTGTTGACCAAACACACATCATACTATAACAAAATGAGTTTTCCTAGTAACCTTGTACAGGTGGTGGGATATACTTAAAATACAAAGCCTTTTTAAATTTATTTTGACCTTTGGAATTTTCCATTTTTTAAATTCTTCATAAACTCTTGGTCCTTCTATTCTGGGTGGCTTGTATATATGGTGGTAGACTCTGGTGGCATTCACAAGATCATTTGACAAAGAACAATGCTTGGGGAGAAATAAGTTGGATTTTTAAACAAAAAGGATAAAAAGTGAGATTTTGTTTTTTTGTGGTTGCTGTTTTTTTAAACAGAGGACTTAATTTAGTTTTCCCTATGTGGTGCTCCTCAGGTGCCTTAAAATTAACAATGCTCAAAATTGTTCTGGCTGAGAATTGTAATTTTCACACATCTGGAGAATGCCAAGCTAGGGAAAGACTGATTTAACTAAAATGTTTTGATTCTCAGCATCTCAGGCAAAAAGAGACAATGACACTTTTATCTTAGCTGTTTGGATATAGAATCTTGATGTTTTAACATTCATTGTTTGCTTCTAATCTTTCTAAATAAACCCAGCCTATTTTTATTTGTGAACAGCTTAGCAAGCCATTAAACTGTGACCTTATGTTTATTTTATAAGTGTCCTCAGCAGCAGAATCTTCTAGATATGTCCAGCTCTCTCCAGTTGACTGACATATAAAAAGATGCATTTCTAGTATGTTGTGAGCTTTAGCACACTTGTAGCTATGGGGCAATATAGGAATACAGTACTATTGACTTGACTGGCTCATGTAGATTTTATTTGCATACTTGTAACACACTTATTACTCGATTTTACAAATTTTATTAATTTTTCAAATAAACATATGGACAAATACAAATATGGTGCATTTCATTAGAAAAACAAACACATAAAAAAGCCTACTCAGTAAGTATTCAGAAATAACCAGTGGTTCTCCCCCCCCCCCCTGCATCCACACTCCCTCAACCTTCCTACCTACTTCCCTCTTCCTTCCTCCCCCTCTTAACCACGACCTCTCCTCTTTCCTCAACACACTTATTACTGATAACACTCTTTGGTAATCCCAAAGGTGCTTTTTTCCAAAAGGCAACTGGCCTTTCTTGTGTTTTTTTTTCCTTTGAAAATGTTTTCACTTCTCATCCAAGAAAGCTTTCTTGTTGTTGTTTTTTTCCTTTGAAAATGTTTTCACTTCTCATCCACGAAAGCTTCTTTAGTTGAAGTTGAACTGAAGAAGCTTCTTGGATGAGAAGCAAAACGTTTTCACAGGAAAAAACCAACAACCACCAAGAAAGTTCAGTTGCCTTTTGGAAAAAAAAACACAACCATGACCTGCATGACTGAGAGTCTCCACAGACATTCCCTTTGGTGTATAGATTGTGCCTGTCTAGACAAAGTGAACAAACTGCTTCTGCTAGACATAATTAGGAAGTCAGGGCTGCTTCTCAATTAGGCGAAGGGTTATCAAGAGCTTGTGGCCTTGAGATCAGCTTTGCTCTGCCTCGCCTAAACCTCGTCTCCTCTAGCCTTCGCGCCACATGCGCTGGCTGTTTCGGCCAGGAGTGACGAGCACTGTGGTCCGACACTTCGGGAAGGCACCAGGTTTGAAAGAAGGCGGTTCTTTCCGTAGGTTAGTTAATGAACAGGGCGGCGGCGGGGTGGGGGACGGGCTCAGCCCTGCGCCGCAAGTTTGCCATTCACACCCCCCCCTCCCCAAGGCCGCCTTCTACTTCAGGGCGGAGGGGCGACCCCAGGCTGCTGAAGCCCCAGCGCCAGCTTTCCGCTGCGGTCTGCCTGTCGCAATTCCCGAGCCGCGCCTTCCCGGGCGGGCTGTTGCTGTAGGTCTGCCGCGGCACCACGCCCTGAAGTCCAACTCCCAGGGTCAGGTGAAAACGTAGCCCTGCCCGAACATGTCAGGTCGGCCTCCGCCCGGCTTCCCGCGCTCCCTCGAGCTCTCGTGCTCGCGGAGCGCCGGCGGCTCGGCTCGGCACGCGCTTCACTCCCACTCCCTTCCCAAAATAGGGCCGCTGCCCTAGGACGCCGGTAAGCGGGAGCCTCAGCCTCGGGCGGCGGGCTGGTCGGTTTTATTTCTGAGGAGGCCGCCTTCGCCGTTCGCGAGCGCTGGATTTCGTCCGTTTCCACGAACGTCTCCGGCTCCCGAGGATTGGTTTAACTCTTTTGCTGCGGAGCTGCACTTGAAGCCCCCCCTCCCCCCCGCCCAGACAATAAACCACCTCCTGGCGCTCTGGATGGCTAAAGCCGGGCACTGAATGGGCTCGCAGGGAGAAGGGAGCTACTTGTCAGGGTACCCCGCTTTTGTTTCCCCCTTATTTGGGGGGGTTGGGGGGTGGGAAGGGGAAGAGAAAGATTGCCTTTCCTTGGGGAAGGCCTTCGTTCCATCTTCATTCTTGTAACCCAGCAACAACCCGTCCTCCAATCAGCTTTGTTCAATGGCAGGAGTGCAATTTGCTCGCAGTCCTTTCTTCCCTTCTCCCCTGGAACTAGCATCTTCTTTTCTGGGGGGCTGGATCTCCTCTCTCAGCCTTGCCAGCTTCAACTCTTGTAGGAGGCAGAGGACCTGGGGAGAGGAAAAAAAAAAAAACCAGACCTGGGAGGAGGCATCTCTTTGAGGGAGTGGCTCTCTCTGAATACTGTCACATTGTGCAGTGTGTGTTGAATGAAAAAAGGGACAGCTGGAGCTGTCACTGCAGACTGGAAGGAGTTAAAAGATGGCCCAACTGATGCTTCAGAAAGCAGGCTGCATGTAGGCAACATGTCTTCTGGATATGTGCAAGGTATTATTACCGTTTGCCTAGCCCAGGACCTTTGGATCTTTGGAGAAATCCCCGACCACACCTATTTCAGATTTACAGTATTAATAAATCATTGTCAATATGATTAGATTGGTGGGGTTTTGGAGGGAGGGACCCAGTTTTATTTTTAAATTAGCAAGCAATTGCAAATGTTGTCTAGTGCTATAATGGAAAGGCAAACTTATTTCCTCTACTCCGACAGGTAATTGTGGGTGTGGGTGTGTTTAGTTCCTTGTCCTCTGTGGGAATGCTTAGCTAATGTTTGTTGACTGCTGTGTATTCTTGTTTGCCAGGCTATTAAGGATCTACAGTAGTGTGCTCTGGGACTGAACAGTGAAGAGACAGCAGCAGACTATAAACTGGTGAGAACTTCAAAATGTACTGTGAGCATTGAAGAGAATCAAGAGAGGTTGGCAACCTGCAGATCTACAGGTGGTCCTACTGTTCCTCCAGGCCCTGGGGCTGGAGCTCCTGGAAGCTCTGCCTGTTTTCCTTTGACATCTAACTGACCAACCATTGATTAGGTGCTAAGTAACAGATTACTGCTAATGGTATTTGAAAATCAGCTGCTCTCAGGTGGACCTCACCAAAATGGAAAGGGGGTGATGCCTGTCACCTCTCCTAATTATCTAATAGCAGCAAGAAATTGCAATCTTAAGAAGGTTCATTGGTTAGGACAGGGGTGCCACGGGCCGGATGCGTCACAAGGAAACAGTGCCCACCCCATTGCTGGCAATGGGGAAAAAGTTCCGATAAGCCACGCGATGTCACATGACGTCGCGACTTTGACATGTCTGGGTTAGAGGGAAGGAAAGCTTTTTTGGATGCCTCTCTCAAGGCAGCCTTCTTATTTTCCTTGTGCTTCACTGGTTGACTGCTGCTTGCCACAGCGAGGAAGCAGTGCTCCTGAACAGGTCTCTGGGTGGGCCTGGAAATGGGGAAGATGAGTGTATCTATGACCATGTGTATGGTCCTCAACCTGTAATTAAATTCCCAGCTATGTAATAAGTGTAGTGCAAAACCATTTGTGTATCTACTTGATCTACAAGATGCTATTTGTGTGTTGGAAAAATTTTATATTAAATACATATAATGTTTGATGCAAAGTGGTAGGCAGGTTGAGAAAAAGTGATAGGATGAGAAAAAAAGGGGGGGAAATGTTATTAAGGGTGATGTACATTTCTCTGTCTCTGCAGATTTGTTGTTTATTGGTCAGAGGCACAAGACTAGATCTTATCAGGTACAAATGGCAAGGAGAAGATTTGGGGTGGACTTTAGAATACATTTTTAAAGGTTTATAGCTACTTTACAGCAGAACAGATTGCTGCATGAAGTCTTTGGAGTTGTTTTGTTTTATGTATTTAGCAGAGGCTGGATGGCCATCTGTCAGCTAGACTCTTATGTTAGTGGAGAATTGGCCTAGATGATCACCCAAGCCTTTTTCCAACTCTTTTTATACAGATTATGAATATGGTGCAACAGGTATTATTTAATATGTATGATAGAAAGGGCAGCAGCTAAACAGTGCAGAGACGATCTATAGCCCACTTTAGAGTAGGCTAATACTACCATAAGTCTACTATAACTCTAGTCACCCCCCCTTTGTTGTTGCTGAATGCTTCAGAATTTGGGAATGAGTTCAAAGCATATGTGTGTGATTGCAATTATCAGTCTATGTTTGGTTCAATTTCTGTGATTTACAGGTAGAAAGTGTGCCTTGAAATCCCCCTTTATTTTGCTAAAAAAGATGTCAAATTGCACAAATCTGTCTTGGTAAAGATTGTCTTCTCTTTCCTATCAAAGCATCCTACAAGTTTTTGTGAGTCTTAGTATTCATAGAAATACCTTTTGGAAAGTTGTGCTAAATCTGAAGATGTTTCCACTATGTATGTGTGTGTGTGTGTGTATGTGTGTGTAAAGATAAAATCTATAAATATTTTTGCAAGGTTGCTGGTGTAATTGTAGCCCCATTTTACCTTATATCATATGCCCTTGAAATGTAAATCTGCCTTCTGGAACAATGCCCCTCCTCCCCCATGAGATTCATATGCCTTCCCATATTTAAGTGAGCCTTCAAAACCTGGCTCTTCCTCCAGGGCTTGAGCTAGAGTGGATGATGGACCTTTCGTGATAATTTGTCTGGTAGAATTTGTGTTATATTTCCAGATGTTTGTTTTTGTAACATTTTATATTAGTTTATTTTAAACAGTTTCATGTTGTATGCCATCCAGAGCTACAGTGGAGTTGGGTGCCTACAGGTGTAATAAATAAAGATATCCTTAGACTTAATCACATACCTCATATTCGTTAAGGTTCATTAAGGCTGGAAGGTTATTTCCTTTTAACAATATAATGAGGCAGTGTTTGTGGAACTGCCCAGAAAGGAAGTTAATACTCTAAGCACTAATCCACAAAAATATAACACTCCCTGTGTTAACACAAATTATTAATAATATATCTAATGAAATTTGTAATGAACTAACACCTGTGACAAAACCTGGGTACAAAATTACTGATGAATCCCCATTGCATATAAGATAATTGTTAAGCATCTGTTCGTCTATTGAACCTTTTAGACTTTTCAGATTTTATGGGGGGGAAACACGGTCTATAACCATATGCAAGGATTACGTGGTTTTTCTGCAGTGTACTCATTGCTCATCACTTTCAATTTGAAGAGTTGCTTGAATTTGTGAAATGTTTATGACACTGGTAGCCTACTCCTTTGTCTATTCTGAAACAAGTTCCATTGTATCTAATGGCACCAAATTCCAGATACTGTAAATGTGTCTAGGTAAAAGTAATTCTTTCCCTATCCAGTGATGTCCGACTCTAGGGGGTGGTGCTCATCTCCATTTCTTAGCTGAGCGAGCCAGTGTTGTCCGAAGACATTTCCATAGTTATATGGCCAGCATGACTATATACCGAGGTACTCAGAACACTATTACGTTCCCACCGAAGCGGTACCTATTTATCTACTCTCATTTACAGGTGGGCAGGAGCTGGGGCAAGTAATGCGAGCTCACTCCATCATGCTGTGCTCCGGTCCCGAAGCCTGGCTGTCAGCTTTTCAGCTGACAAGCTCAGCATTTTTAACCGCTGAGCCATCACACCCCCTTAATAAGTGTGTATAGTTGCCAGAGTTCCCAAAATAGTTTGAAAGTGTAAATTGGAAGAGGTTACAGTATAGGACTGCAATCAAAATGTTAATTTACTTTTTTTCTTATAGTAAAGGAAACTTTTGTGTCTAGTACAGATAAGACTGTTTAAGCGTTAATAAGACTGGCTATTTGGTGGTATGCCAAAGAGATCCTGTAATGGCTCAATCACAGTGGGTTTCTGCCATCAACAAGTTATATTTAGAAGCACTTTGGTATATTTTTGATAAGATGACCCATCAGTTCAATTTATACACTAATACTCCATAACAGAGAGTTCCTCTAGCTGGAGCAATCTGAAGGAATCAGCATATGAATTGGCTTTAATATACAGCTTCATAGAAGCTACAAGTCAAAATCAGAGCCATATTTAAGCATAAGATAAACAAGCTACAGCTTAGGGTCTCACAATCTGTAGGGCCTAACAAAAAGTCAGATTGTTTTTGGTTTTAGAATTGTTGTGGTTTTAATGTGTATTGTAGTTTTTTAACTCTTGTGCAGCAAACTTTTAGGCATGATTTTAAAATAGCTTTCTATATACAGTAAATTACAAGGCATATATATGTTTTCATTTTTTTTGTGTGGTGATCCAAAGTCCTCTTTTGGTACATACCTTTGTGAAACTTTCTGGTGTAACTTTTAACAGGAGGTGCCAAAGTTTTATATAGCTTAGGGCCTCACCAAATCTAAATCCATCGCTGTCCAGAATGTTAAAATATGCTGCTACATTGAGGTGAATATATATTGGGAGCCTGTGTGTGATCCTACCTTGTGTGTGGTAATCACATGAACTTTTCCGCATGATTTTATTCAGTGTTAAATATCTAAAACTCACATTTCACCAAGAATAAATATAGTTGGAATTGTTGGCTTCACAAGATAAATTAAGCAAAACAGAATGTACTTTATCAGATTGAAAGTGACATGGATACTTTTTGCTATAGTGCAGCTTTCCCCAACCTTGTGCCCTGCAGGTAGATTAAGGCTCCATTTCCTAGAGTTCCAACCAACCTCCCATGATGCCTGAAAACACTGGAAATTGGAGTTTCCATATATCATAGAGAAGGTTGGTTTACTGTTTCATCGTTGAGAACTTTTTTAAAATATGGAAGTTATCACTTGCTGTTGCTGTAACTGAATTATGAGTTTTCATGGAGAAATGCTATATACTTCATTTCTTAATTCAGACCCTCTATAAGTGTTGGACTATAACTTCCATCATTTCCTAGCAGCATGGCCATTAATTCTACATGGAAATGAAAGGAGTTGTAGCCAATAGATCTGGAGGATAAAAGAATTGGAGGACTTACTCATCTTAATATAGTATGCTGATTCATGTGTTGCCTGAAGCTTTGATTTACATAATCATTGGAAAGACATAATTGCAATAGATAAACCTTTGTTTACAAACAATGTGGCAACACATTCAATAGGCCAAAATTAAAGAAACCACAATTTCGCATAGGCCATAGGGCATTACGTGGGCCAGGTCAGTATATTCACATGCAAGGAGGGACCCAATCTTATAACCATATTGACTTCCTGATGGCATCTCTAATTCATGTTCTCAGAGATGTAAAGGCCAATGTGTTTGTTATGGATCAGATATTATTTTTAAATGAGAAAGAAACAAAAAGCAAATAAAAGTTGAGGGCTTTATTTTAGGTTTCCTTTTACATTCCTTGAAATAACTTTAGATAAAATAATTGGGTTCTTGCAGTTTATTTCTCCTTTGTATCTAGATATACCCAGTATTATAATACATAGCTCTCTGAGACTTGTTTCTAATAGAATAAAATTGGTATTCACAGAAGGATTTAGAGCAGGGGTGTCAAACTCAATTTCATTGAGGGCCGCATCAGCATTGTGGTTGCACGGGGGGGGGACAGGGGGGGTGCGGCCTACTGGGTGGGCCTGGATGGAGTGGGTGTGGCCTACTGGGTGGGCATGACCAGCTCTACATCATTCACGTCAAGGGTGCCTGTGGGGGCCTGGGCAGGAGTGGGACAGATCTGAGGGTCTCTGGCAGAAGGGGGTGGGACCGGGGCAAGCGCCAAGGCACGGTCCATTTCTTCATTCCTCACAAAGGGTGACACCTCTCCAGCATGCACCAGGGGGCGGGGCCGACGCAGCAGGGGCTGGTTCCTCGCTGTTTCCAGATGCCTTGTGGAGCTAAGACTGAATGCATTTCAGCATAGATGGCCACCACAAAATTGTACATTGGCTCCTGGCCAGCCTGGGCCAGGGCCAAGGCAGCGGGGGGGGGGCGTTCCCTCAGTTTCCAGGATGGCTTTGCAGGCCACATGAAACCACTTCAAGTGCTGCATCCAGCCCCCGGGCCTTGTGTTTGACATGTCTGATTTAGAGTATCACTTCATTCAAGCATACTAGTCCTAAGAAAGTAGCAGGGCTTTGTTTCTAAGGAAATTAAGAAGAATCTGACATATAAAAATATCTGCTGAAAAGGATTGAGGAAAGGAAGCAGACCAAAAGTTGTAATGCCATAGTTCTTTAACGACATAAGGCAGGGCTTTTCAACCGGTGGTATGTGTATCAGCAGTGGTACTTTGGCATGTGGCGGGTGATATGCGACCCTCCTAGACAAGTGTAGTGGGGGAGGGGAATGAGCTGGGCTCCAGCTGATTGGCTCCAGCTGATTGGCGCTTCCATAGCTGGAGGTGAACTGAAGAGAAGAGGGGGGAAGAGAGTATATAAAAGGAGGTGGTTTTAGCGGGAAAGGGGACAGAGAAGAAGCTGTGAAAGGAGAGCTCAGCAGGCAGGGAGGAAAAAGAGACAGGGAAGAAGAAGCTGTTGCTGGAAGAAAAGGTCCCCTGATTCGTTTTCTCCAGCTAGGAGAATGCAATCAGCGCTGATAAAACGAAAAGCTGAGAGACGAGCCTGTTGGAGAGGAGGTTGGTTTATTTAGTTCTGGGTCAGCTAGAAGCTTGATTGGGTTACCATAAGGATTTTTATACAGTTTTTACAGCATTTTATAATTCAGAGGCTCGGTTTGTGTTCTTCGGTTATTGCAGTGGTTCTCAACCTGTGGGTCGGGACCCCATTTGGGGTCGATCGACCATTTCACGGGGGTCGCCAAGCAAGGCTGTCCACCATTTTTTTTGTCCGCCAATTTTTTTGTCCGCCAATTTTTTCCCCTTTTCCGGTGGGTGCCTTACCTTCCTTGGGCTGGGCCGCTTGCCAGCTACGCCTCGGCCGGTGCAGGGGGTGGAACCAAGCATGCACGGTGCTCCCGGGCAGGGAAAGTCCTCGACTTACGACCGGTTTAGTCCTCGACTTACGACCAGTTGGGGTCGCGGCATTAAAAAGGTTGAGAACCACTGGGTTATTGGAATATTTTAGTCTGTTTCACAAAGGCTAGCAATGAGTCCAAAATATTGGATTCCGTAGCTTTCATTCCTTTAAACAAATGTAATTAGTTTTATCCTCTTTTCTTGAGTCTGTCTATGGCTTTTAGCAAGTTTTCTTTGTAGGTAAACAGGCTTAATTTAGTCTCTGGTTGCAACAATGTGACACGCCTGAGGCAGCTTAAAGAAAAAAAATGGAGTTAGTTTTTCTTTATTCTGGGAGGCTTTTGTGAGCCTTTCTCACTTTGCGCTTGATTCTTGTGTCTTTAGGGATACAGTGAAGGGACTGTGTGTGTGTGTGTGTCCATTCTTACTACACTGTGGAAGTAGAGGAGAAGGAGAGAGGAATGGCCGATTAGCCAGCTGGTAGTGGTGCATATTAATAAATATGGATAAATTCATCATACATTTGTCAGTGCAAAAGGAAAGTGATTCAGAAAAGGAACTGCCGCGAAGAAATTAAAACTGGTACTTTTTTTTCTTTTTTTCTACAGTTTATAACATTTTATTAGATTATAAAATAAAATACAAAAATACAAAAGCAAATAGTAGGACACAGTGGGGAAGAAAAAGGGGGAAAAAGTGAGGGGGAGAAGGGGAAAAGAAAAGGCATTCCTCTATTGCAGTAGAAGGAAGCATTAACATTGAACCTAAACTTTTTACTTTTCCATAATATTATAAACTAGCCATTTCTATAACAACAAATGAATCTAATCAGTAAAACCCAAAATCCCTCCTCTTTTTTAATTAATAAAGTTTTTGTCACCTTGCTAAGCACTGGTGGTACTCAAATATTGTCATGTCCTAAAAGTGGTACAATCTGTGAAAAGGTTGAAAAGCCCTGGTATAAGGTACACCGCCAACCAGGTGCTTTTCTGGTTAGGAAATGCAAGTACCAAAACATTTGGAGATGTCAAGCTGGGGAAGGGTGGACAGCTTGGCAGACACCGTGGCTAATATCAATACCTCTTCTTACTGCTAGATTTTTGTCCTGGGCAAAATTCTGTTAAGTTGAATTCATCTGAGAAATGAATTATAAGTTTTGTATTTTTAAAATGCCATGAACATGTGTAGTAAGATATTTTAAAATTTAAACAGAATAAACACAGGGTTTCTAGTGATAACTGCAGTTCACAATAGCTATAAGTCAGTGTTGTAACAAAGTGTTTTAGTCAATGTTGTAAAAAAGAACCGTGGTATAATACAAATTCAATAGTTTCCCAGATTTTCAGCTATCAGCCTTTGCAAGCCTGTAAATCAGACATGTCAAACACAAGGTCCGGGGCCTGGATACGGCCCGCGAAGTGGTTTCATGTGGCCCACGAAGCCATCCTGGAAACAGTGAGGGAACGGCCCCTGCTGCCTTGGCCTTGGCCCAGGCCGGCTGGGAGCCAATGTACAATTTTGTGGTGGCCATCTATGCTGAGATGCATTCAGTCTTAGTTCCACAAGGCCGTCCAGTAACAGTGAGGAACCAGCCCCTGCTGTGTCGGCCCCGCCCCCTGGGTGCATGCTGGGGAGGTGTCACCCTTTGTGAGGAATGAAGAAATGGACCGTGCCTTGGCGCTTGCCCAGGTCCCACCCCCTTCTGCCAGAGACCCTCAGATCTGTCCCACTCCTGCCCAGGCCCCCACAGGCACCCTTGACGCGAATGATATAGAGCTGGCACCTTTGACGCGAACGATGTAGAGCTGGCCATGCCCACCCAGTAGGCCACACCCACTCCATCCACGCCCACCCAGTAGGCCGTGCCCACCCTGGCCACACCCACCCGGCCCCCGAGGGCAACCGCAATGCTGATGCGGCCCTCAATGAAATTGATTTGACACCCCTGCTGTAAATGCTATGGTTTGGCTACACCATCCTTTATTTTCCTATTTTGAGTGAGGAAATTTGCACCGGGCTTCTGATATTCAAGCCAATGTGAATATAGATAGTCCTCAAATTACAACCATAATTGAGCTTGTCCATCACTGTCGTAACTTGTGATGGTTGTATGATGTTTTTTGTGGCAGTTGTTAAGCTAATGCCATTGTCGTTAAGTGAACCAATGGTCTACTACGGGCCAGTTTTGCTAAAAACAGTCATAAAACACAGTTACATAACCATAAGATACTGCAAACAGTCATAAATGCAACCTGGTTGCCAAGTGCCCAAGTTGTGGTCCTATAACTTCGGGGGGAAGGAATCATCAGAACTTCGAATCTGGGTCATACCCCCAGGTAGGTCCATCATCACTTCAAATGGCCAGTAATTTACGCGACCACTCATAAGATAAGAACTACTTATACATCTTTTCACAGTGACCATGAAACTTGAAAAGGAACAATTCCAGATCAGGTAGAAGCTTTTATTCGACTTTCAGGGATTCTTCCTGTTCAGAGCAGAGTCATTGGGTATTGGGTGACACACACATTTAATAAATAAATACATTAAAACAAATACAGTATTGGGGAAGGGAAAGCTGACTTATTTGACTTCTTTTTATTTATGTCAGATCACCTTGTAGAAAGTATTAGGGTTAGCTTTCTACTGCCTATCAAGAGATATTCTGTATGCATTTGGTGAATATAGCAGCAGTTGGAAATTCTTCTAGTGTATATATTCAGTAGAATCCCTTGGGAGCCAATACAAGTGGTTTCAGACTCCACTGTGTTTCCCCAGTGATCATTATGTACATGAATATTGAGGCCTCTGGCTCCGGTACAGTAGTATTTCATTCTGCCATGATAATCAATGTCTGTCTTCTGATTCAACACTTATGGTAAGATGTAAGGTAGAATTTGGTTTTCTTTACAGTACTGACTGGAGGTAGAAAACTTTTTAGCCATCCCTTGTCAGGATCAGGTTTTCCTGATTGGTTTTAACTACAACTCTCTTACTTTGCAAGGGCAATGGGGGCTACTTGTAGAATATGCCGACTATAGCTGATGGATTCTGAATAATTTTTTTCTGCTGGTATTATTTGTGATTTTGTTAAATCCCTGATCCATTTTCGGCATTAGACATGGTTCAAGTACTTGGCATAATCAGTTTGTTTGCTCCTGAGCTGAAAGCAATGAAGTGCATGGAGCCATTCAGAACACCATTGGAAAAAATTCAAAGTGAATATATTTTGTTTTCTCCAATAACACCCTAATTTTTCACATCATCTGCCTTTTTCTAATTTTTTTTTTGCAACAAAAGCCACACACACAAAATGAAACTAAACATTTCAAGTATGGTCAAAAGGTGAATAGTATTAGCACTACCATAGAACCATACAATTCATATAAGATTCTGGGATAAAACAAGAAAAAAAAAAGCAATCTTCTGTTGTGTGGAGCTCTTGATTAAAATCTCAATATCAAATATGTCAATAGAAGGCAAGGAAGAAGAAAAAGAGAATAGTGGTATGAGCAGTTGCAACTTTTCAGGGCTTACTGTATTCCAAGTGGAGATGAGGATCAAACAAAAGACTAGTGAAATGAATCACATGGAGTAGCTAGATCAAACCTGCAGTCAAGTATTTGTGGAATTGCATTTAATTTGGAAGGCTTCCCCCCCATGCCTCCTTAATCTAGTTGAAAAATATGTGATTTAAAAATGGATGATGCATGTCAGATGAATTGCTGTCAAGACATCATAGATGCTAAGTCCCCTATGCAGTTTCTGCTTATTTTAGCTGACAAAGACCATTGTTTATCAGGATTGCTTTACATTTCTAAACCTCTCAGTTCAGAAGCAGAGGCAATTTTTTTTTATCCTTGAAAGGAAGTACAAAAGTAAACGATAGTTCTTTATTGCTGTTTCCATACTACCTCTTCCTACCATGTTTGCCATTATGGAAATTTCCTACCTGGCAGCGCCTCTTCCTTATGAGAAAAAAATCAGTCTCTTTTCCCCTTGTCTTTGCCTGACCCTTTTTCTTGTCTCGCTCCTCCTCTCAGCTAATCCCTCCCACTGCTCTGAATCTGCCAGCTTGAGGGTGGGTGGGGGGTGGGAGGTGGGGGGGAAGACCCCCATACTTATTGGGAGATGTGACAGCCTTTGGAATTACATTATCTATGAAAAGGCTAGATCTGCAGTTGAAAAATAGGATGTGGCTCCCTGGCAGCAGGGATTGATCATGGAGAGAATTTCAGTCTCCAGCGGCTTTTACTTCATGGCAGTGACTGATTATTTATGCTTGTGGCATTTCAGTGCAAATGTAAATGCAGAACTGGAAAGACTACAGACTAGTAAGATTCTTCAAGCATCAGCATCTTGGGGTGCAAGCCATTTGACAAAATAGGATCTTATCTGATTGCTTAAGCTTCAGGTATGCATTTTTCCATTTACTTAGTAGGTCCATATACATATAATTCCCTATTCCAGGAATTAAAACCATCATGTATTAACTCATTGCTTAAAAGTGTTTGTTTCATGCTTTTTCTAAGAAAGGGAGAGATGCAAATATGTTCTACAAATATTGAAACCTAGTACTTAATGTATGAGAAACAAAAGATGTAAGTGACTGGTTCGATGCAGTTGCTCAGGGATCTTGAAATACAAGCTCCATGCTTATTATTAAATTGGAAAGGTTTTAAAATTTATATTTTCTGCATTTTTAATGAAAACTTTTATGATTTAAAATTATGCTCAATTATATGGCATTAGCTACTGTTAAAATAATTTTGGGAGGTGCAAAACAACTGTCATTGATTATATTTGGTCAAATGCATGGCTGTTGAAGATGGCACTGATAAATCTATGAATATATTTGAAGTGTGTATCTTTCCAAATCATGTAGGTGCTGTATCTACACGTGCAATTGTCTTATTTGAGAATTCACTGAATGTGTGATTTGTTTCTGGCAAGCTTTGTTGGATGCATACTTGAAAATTGGCTAATAGTAACCCACAAATGAAATCCTAATCCTTAGTCCATAAATCAATTAGATTTGAGTCAGAGGGAAACACTACTGCTAATTATAACCATTAAATTCTTCATTAATTTATCTTCAAAGAATCCAAAATTAAGCAAGTGCTCTTTCTGGTAAAAGGGAAAGCAAGATAAAACAAATGGGCCCAGATCCAAAAATAAACTACTTGAGTCCAAGAGAATTATAAATTTTAAAAAAACTGTGAGTACCATCCTGCCTAAATTCTTCCACATACTACATGTACTCCTTGATTTACAATGACCTTTTGAAGTTACAATGGCACTGAAAAAAGTGACTTATGACCATTTTTCACACTTACAACCATTGCGGCATCCCCATGGACACATGGTCAAAATTCAGCCGCTTGGCAACTGACTCATTTATGACAATGGAGAAGCCAGATTCACTTAATCATGTTACTAACAACTTCAGTGATTCACTTAACAACGGTGGCAAGAAAGGTGGTAAAATGGGGCAAAACTCACTTAACAAATGTATCACTTAACAATATAAATTTTGGGCTCAGTTGTGGTCTTAAGTCGAAGACCACGTGTAAAAGATTTTTTTTTTAGACTCTCAATACCATGATAGTGAGCTGTTAAAATCTGAACCTTTTTTTAACAGTAGTACAAATTACTCTGGATGAACCAAGTTCTGCTGAATTTTGAAAGTCTTACTCCAAAGTCAGTAGGTCTAAGAAGTCTTCTGTTTAGACAAAGGCTGCATCAGACTAAGATTTAATTTCAGAAAACATGGTGGAAACAGATTTGTTGTCTGGTAAGTAGCTTCCTACTGATGGGAACTGTTTACCCCTTTCTGTCTCCTAGTGTGTGGGAGTTCCCTTTCTCTCCTGAAATGGAAGGTCTCTCACTGCTATTCTTCTCTTGCTTTCTGACTGTTCTGATGATCAGTGCTGTTACTGTGTCATGGCCATTTTTTAGTTGGGGAAGCTGGTTCCCCCTCCCCCTTCACAGCAAAAACCTTTCTCTTTATTAGCCAGTTCAGTTCAATTTATCATGAAAGCTTGCCTACTGTTTTGTAAATTGTCCTGCTTTTTCCAGATGCCCTAAGAGAGGGGTCCCCAACCCCCAGTCCGTGGACCGGCACTGGTCCGCAGCATGCCAGCAGCCGGGCTGCACAAACAAGCAAAGCCCCATCTATGGGATGCAGGCAGCACATGAAAGCACAGCACCTCTGGTCCACCGAAAAACCTCTCTCCATGGTGCCCAAAAGATTGGGGGCCACTGCTCTAAGATATATTAAATTGGACCAGAAATTGTGGGAATTGAAACTTTAACACATCTGGAAGTTACTAAATTTGGAGACAATGTTGCAGTGGCATTAGAGAACACTATTTTAATTTGAGCTTTGTTATTCACATGGACACTATTAAATGATTAACGCATGCATTTATACTGAATATATTTCCTGATGTTTGTTTATGAATTCTTGGTCACCTTCAACAATTCAGTCATGTAAATTAAGTCAAAATACTGCTATTGTCATTTTGTTCTTACTGTCATGGTTCTGAAAGAGAAAACCCTTCAAAAGAACTTTGAGGCGTTGTTTACCTTAAATAATTTTTTATTCGGGAAACAAAGTATCAGCACTACATAGTTGAACCCAAAAACTAAATTCCCCTCCCCTGGATACAAAGTAACAAAGTACAATTCCCACCCCCCAATAAACAGTCATAAAGCACATTCCCCAATTAGCTTGAAGTGCGGACTTCCTCCCCAGCTCTCCAGCCCGCCAAAACGTTATCAGCTCAGGACACTGTCCTTGGATTCCCACGGCAGAGTTATTATTATTATGACTAACTGAACTCTCATCCCAATCCCCTATCCCTGCACCAACTAATTCTGAAAGCATAGAGAAAATGGCTGCATTTTCATCTGTTGTCAAAGCAAGAACATCCGATGTTAGCAGAGTTGACACTTACTGTTACTAGAAACATAGAAGTTCGTATTTAGGCTGACTTGACTCTGCTAATGTGTACCTCTCTCTCACACACAAACAAAAGAGAAACTTTTCTTTACATATTCATTTATTTTTAAAAATAGAGCCCAATCAATGTGTAATCCCCAGGAGCTGCTGTGTACCAATTACCTTCAGATGGTGTTCTCTTTCTGTTGACAGGCCCCTGTGGCCTATCTGAGATAGATCTGGGTCACACAAGGCTTCCAAGAATGCTCTTCCATGGCTTTTACAGCACCTGAAAATAGTGCAGAAGCATTCTCTGCTTTCATACATTTTCCAGAGACTCCAGAGCTGCATGAGAGCATACCTCATTCTCACATAGTCTCCAAAAAGCATGCTAGAATAGGATATGATTTTAAGAATAATTGTTTTGGGGTTTGGCAAACACTGGTCTGTCACCCAAAACGTCTGGCATGTTACCTTTTGACATGCGTGCCATAGGTTTGCCATTACTGCTCTAGATGAAGTAGTTCTCTACATCATGGTACTGTAGTGTGAATTCATCTTTTATTTATGAACTCTAATAAAAAGGTATACTGTAATCTTTAGTCTTTTCCATTTGAAGAAATCAGTTGCCAGAATTTCTTCTACTAAGCTGCTGTAGGCAAGATCTGGATGGCCTCACTACTTCATATAAGTTAGAATGCCTTCATATCCTTGACTGTATTTCATTAACAAATTGATACGTCACATAGACAATATGATGAGACAGGAAGATTTAATATGTTGATATTTACTCAGTTTTTGTCCTGCCTTTCCCCCAGAAGCCAATATTTACTTAGCTCACAGTTGCTAATACTCAGTCAGCTGGTAAGAGTTATATAGTACTGGCTATTTTATAATTAAGAATTCAGGATTGTGTTAGTACAACCCATGGTTGCAACTCTAGGATATTGGATAAAGTTATATGATAACAAGATACGCTATTTGAAGAGAAGCATAGTGATTAATGTGCCTTGGACTTCACCAAAGTAATTTTGATATGCTATTGCTTAGCCTTCTCCGACCTAACACCTCCTTTGGATTACAATTCTTAGACATTTTAGCTGGCTGAGAATTTTAGCAGTGTAATCCTGTGCATCTGGCGGATGTTGGATCATGCAAAACAGCTATCGAATGAGGTACCATAGTATTATGCAGAGGAGCTTGTAGTTTTGCCAGTCAAATAAGAGCTCACTACTCACAACTGCTTTGTTACTTCAGCAGTTTCCTTTTAAGAATATTAGACAGGATTTGGTGGTTCTTTCTGCCAGGGTTTGCCTTAATAAACTCTACCATTTGGGTATTTCCTTGTCAGATGTCCTTAGGTATAGGATTTATTTTAAAAGAGGATAATTCTACCTTACCTTAAAAAATTAAATTGTGTGTGTCTCTTTAATAGCCTAGTTATTACATTTGAGCACTTTTGTGAGCAGGTAATTATTTAGTTATTTTAGATGTTGCTGCCTTCAGAAAAATAGGGCAGTGTAGAATATTTTACTTGAAGTAATGTATTCACTCCTTTTGATTACAATATAGAATGTAGTTCTGCTAGCAAGCATGACACTGAAGTGTGAGAGGAGATATTGCTAAATATTGCTAAAACAAGTCTGTTAGTGCTGCAGTACAAATTATTCGTACTAAATTCAGCTATACCTCTGACCCAAATTTAGAGCAAGAATATCTATACTCTAGTAGTGTGCAGGCTCAAGAGAGCTTCTTGTGAAGTTGAAAAGCTGGGCAGGCAGCTAAAATCTGCTAAATGCGGAAAAGCTTTTCAAGAAGCTGCTGGTTTGGTTGGAGGATAAATCATCAAATGTTTTTATACCACAATGTTAACCTAAGGCTTTGTTGTATATAAATGTCTATACTGAAGCCCAAATTTAGGCAGCCTTTTTGAGCTCATCTGAATTTTGAAAACATGTTGTGTGATTAAAAAATGGCTGCCAGAGTGAGGTTTACCTAGTTACAAAATGGCTGCTGTGGTCAAACTTTGAACGTTTCTTTGTCTCCCTAATTTCTCTTTTTCCCAATGCAAGTGAAAAAAGTCCTTTCAAACAAAGATCAGAGCTGTAGCCTCTCTTCTTCCTCCTCTTCTTTCTTAATAATATCTTACCATACTTGTAGACTGCCAGAATTGTGAGATGTTGGTTCGTGTAGAACAAAGCATGAATAACACAAACACATTAGAACAACAAGACATCCATACGAAGAGGGGATGTCCACGGTCAGTCAATTACAGCGAAAGTGCAATGAAATTAAAATGTTATCGCCGTTTTGTGGAAAGCATTTTCATTTTGTAAGAATCCCTATGGAGCCCTATGTAGACCAAAGGCCTACTTTTATATACTATACAGGTATTGCTGGAAGGTGGCACTTTGCTTTTCTACAGTCAGCATCACATTTATTAAGTTTATAATTACATTTCAGGTAGAGATGAGACCTATAGGCACCAAGCACCTATTGGCACATTGGTACCATAGGCACTGTGTCTTTTACTCGTATTCCAACCCAAGTATTATTAACAGAAAATTAGATTTGAGGGCCTTTTAAGATAATATGTTGGGCAGCAAAAAATAGAATTGTTCATCTTCCAATATATCCAAATGCAGTATATTTCGACTAGAGAAATGTCATTCTTTGCTAAGTGAGGCACAGCTTTTAGCATTGTGGTATAGGAAAAGATGCAAGAATATCAGAAAATGCTTCTGGATTATTGCAGTTCTGCAACCCACAACTGTATTTGAGTAAAACAAATGGACTGGCTTATTACCTTGAGAGAATGGTAGAAGAGGAATTAAATTATAACATGCATAAATAGTCTTAATGATAATAATAGCAACAATTATTAACAAGTAATTATTAACAAGTGAATTTATTCCTCTCCAGGCCCTTATTCATTCACACTTACAAAACAAAGGATTTTCCCCCGTAAAGGATGGGTGGGGGAAGTTATTTCTTTGATTGGTTGTAGAAATAACCAAAATCATAGCAGGATTAATCCTTTCCCACTCACATAAACATAGCATCGAATACTTGAAGATAGTGTGGTTCAAGGAAAACACCATGCCTTTCTAGATAGGCAATAAACAGTGACTCATTTAATATTTAAAGGAGTATGTAATCTATTCAGACAGTCACTTTATTTGCACCCTAATAGCAAAAGACAGCATTTACTAATCCATAAGACTGATGTTAAATTCCAAGCTGTAGAAGAAAGCAACTAGAAGATCGTGCTGGTTACTCTGTTTTACAAGATTCATAATCCTGAGTGTGAAAACATAAATCTCAGTAACATGATTGTTTAGAGTAACTTACACTTCTGTTTTTCTACACTGGCAGCCATAGTGAGATTATTATTGTGATTCATTTTCTGCAAGATCAGAAATTTAAGGGATCGAAATGTAATATCAGTAGTCCAAATAAGAAAATATTTTATTACATGGACATTTTCTTGAGTCATCTTCATTCTCTGATTCTAAGCCCAAAGAAGCTTAATAATTATTATAGCTGATGCAGACTTCTTAAACATTGCTTTTTTTTCTTGTTTTTTTTTCCAGAAAAAAATTAAGGCCTTTTATTTTTCAGACTTTTTTATTCTTTTAAGCTATATTTATTCCTCCTACTGTGCAGTTCTTTAGAGGACTTTCATAGGGCTGGGTTTTTTGCTTGGGTTTCCAGTGGCTCACTGTTCCAGGAAAGACTGAGGAATGAGGAACAGAGTTCTTTATGGCTGTTATTTTAATTAGAATAAACTTTGCTTAGAAAAAATAGGTTAAAAAAATCCAAATTACATAGAAAGAAAAAGTCATCTGGAAAGCAGGTGTATTAATCTCAGTTAAATCTTGTAATATTCGCAGCCATTAAAATCACCAAATTAAAAACTTTCCGCCTATTTTGGCAAGGAGGAACCATGGATGCAGGGTGGCATCTTGGATGCTATTTTGCTTTCTGCTGAACGAGATGGTCAACTTTTAATGGATCTAGAGATGTGGTTCTCGGGTGGGGTTTAGTAAGTGCCAATGGTGTAAACTGCTTGCAACTGATGCTGGATAAACACTCCAGTGCATTTGTTTTTTCTTATTTAGGCACAATGTTTCGCAAGAAGAAAAAGAAGCGACCTGAGATCTCTGCTCCTCAGAATTTTGAGCATCGTGTACACACATCCTTTGATCCAAAGGAAGGGAAGTTTATTGGCTTGCCACCTCAATGGCAAAATATTTTGGACACTCTGAAACGCCCCAAACCTGTTGTAGACCCTTCAAGGATCACCCGGGTGCAGCTTCAGCCTATGAAGGTAAGAAGAAAATATTAGCACTCTCCAGAACACTTTCTAATCATCTAGTTCACATATGTATGTATGAATCTTCCCTTGCCCCCAATCAAGGTATTCCATGCAGCTTAATACGTTAGTTGAGGGTGAAGGTTCGTTCTCTGAGCTTGTGGGTTGGTTTCTGAATGTTTTGTTACCAGGCTAGGTAACATCTGCAGCGGAGTTTAGGGGATGCTAGTGTCTGTGTTCTTCTGTTTATAAGAACCTCAGGTGTGGGCATGTTGAGTGAGGGTCTTGTGATGGGTCAGGTGTGAGTCATCAGTGAGTTTCGTGATAGGGAGATTACATCAGGTCAGGGTCATTGGGTAGTAAACTGCTGGTAGGGGGTGCTTACGTGGGTTGGTTGAGGTTCGGTGCTGTCTCTGGTTGGCTGTGCAGTTAATTTGGATTCTGAGGGGATCCTAGGCTAGTTGTAGGTCAATGTGTCTGTTGATAGAATTGCTTGTGGAGTGCCAGGCTTCAATGAACTCACAAGCGTGGTGGGTGGTAGCGTTGTCGATGATTTTTGTGTTGCTCCAAACGAACTGGTGCTGTTTGGTGTCGGTGTGGGTAGAGATTAAGGATTTGGAATCATGATGTTTGAGTGCCAACTGGTGTTCGTGGAGCCTGGTTTTTAATTGACATGAAATTTGTCCCATATAGAATTGGTTGCAATGGTTGCAGTTGATTTTGTAGATGGCATTGTTTCTTTCATCCTTCTGTATCTTGTCTTTGGTTCTGGCAGAGTGTGGCTGTGGGTTTGTGAGCTATTGCTATTCCTAGGGGTTGGAGAATTCTGGCTGTCATTTCTGACATCCCTTTTGTGTATGGTAGGGTTAGTTTTTGTGTGGTAGTTGGCTGGGTGGTGTGCTGGGGTTTGGTTGCTGTGTTTCGGAATACGAAGTTTTTTGGATAGCCATGTTGGAGAAAAACGTCATGCAGCCATTTCTCTTCTGCTTTTCTTATTGTTGTGGTGCTATAGTGTATCCTCGCTCTTCTGAACAGGTTCTGGACACAGCTTTTTTTGTGTGTGGTGGGGTGGTTGCTGGCGAAGCTGAGGATGTGATCCGTGTGTGTGGGTTTGTGGTAGATGCAGGTTTTCAGTTTTCTATTGTCTAGTCTCCTTATGTCAATGTCAAGGAATAGGAGTGTGTTGTCTGTTTTCTCTTTGCGTGTGAATTTGATCCCAGGTAATATGTTATTGAGTAGGTGATGTGTTTCTTCAATTTGAGAGCGCTTGATGATAATGAAGGTGTCATCGATGCAGCATGTCCAGAATTTTGGTTGGATAGTGGATAAAGCTATGGATTCAAGTCATTGCATGACTGCTTCTGCTATTAGGCCTGATATGGGTGATCCCATTGGGGTACCTTGTACCCGCTTGTAGATTTTCCCATTGAACTTGAAGTATGTGTTGAGGCATAGATCCAGGAGTCTCATGATGGTTTCTGTGGACATGGAATGTTCTGTAGTGGCATTATCTTTGTGGGTATGGTTTTTAGTGAGTAGGTGGTGTATGCTTTGTTTAATCAGGTCGATGTCAATCGAGGTGAAGAGAGCAGTGATGATGAAGGAGATCATAATTTCTTCCTTGTTGATCTTGGTGTGTTTGATGCATTGGAGAAATTGTTCTGAGGAATTTATTGAGTGGGTTGAGTCATTGACCAGATATCTGAGCTTCCAGTGCAAGTATATTAGTATACTAATATGTTAGTATTCATGGTAAAAAAGTGCAGACATGAATAAGAGTTGAAGAGTTGGAAAAAATTGCTGGTCAGGCAAATCAGAACTTCATCAAACTTCAATATTATTCATTAAGTATATTGTTTGGGAAGGTTTCTGGCAAATGTTTTCCAGTGGTGGATCTCTGCATTAGTCTTTTACAGAAAATCTGGAAAGAGCTGTGTATTGCCTGAAAGCTAACACATTGATTGTATTAGTTTTTCCCATGTGATGTCTTTTGGGTATGTTGGGGCTGCAACTCCTCAGAATTGGTACTCTTGGCTAAATAGTGGGAATCTTGAGAACTGTAGTTTCAGTACATCAGGAAGCTGAATTATGGCATTGACTAGAATTCACTTCATCTCATGTCAAAGGAGCAGTTTACTTTTAGTGTGCATTTATCTATATTATGCTTTTCCTGGACATATTTAAAAAGACTCAATTCATTTTCTTTTGCTGTGTAGAAAGAACAGTAAAATCTACCCATTCTGTGCATTCAGTCTGGCTGTATATGCTTCTTCTAATTTCCTCTTCTTAGGATATTGGGAAAGGGGTGTATACCATAGGCCACTCAACCAAGCAGAGGAAAAAGATCAAGCATCCAATGTTAGATCAAGCATTCAATGCCTTGGATATAGTATATGTGGACTTCAGTAAGGCATTTGTCACAGTAGACCATAGCCTACTTCTTGGTAGAATAGAACAGTGTGGTATAGACAGTACAACCACCAGATGAATTTACAATTGACTGACAAACCGCACTCAGCATGTAGTCCTCAACAAAGCTACATCTTCATTGAGAGAAACATGCGGTGTGGTTCCTCAAGATTCTGTCTTAGTGTTCTTGAACATCTTCATCAATGATCTATATGAGGGGATAGAAGGCGAGCTCATCAAATTTTCATACACCAAGCTGGGGGAATTGCTAATATTTTGGAAGGTAGACTCAAGATTCAGAAGAATCTTGACAGACTAGAGAAATGGGCCTATCCAATAAAATGCAGTTCAGTGCTGCAAAATGTAAGGTCTGCACTTAGGCAGGAAAAATCAAATGCATAGGTATAGAATAGGCAGTACCTGGCTCAATAATAGTAAGTGTGAGAGGGATCTAGGTATCCTAGTCGACCATTGCTTAAGTATGAGAGAGCAATGTGCTGCAGTTGCCAAAAAAGCCAGCGCAGTCCTAGGTTGCATCAATAGAGGGATAGCATGAAGATCAAGAAAAGTGGTAGTATTACTCTATACTGCACTAATGAAGCCACACTTGGAATACGACATCCAGTTTTGGTCTCCATAATACAAAAAGCATGCTGAGACCCTAGAAAGAGTGCAGAGAAGAGCAGGAATGATGATAAGAGGTCTGGATACTAAACTATACAATGAATGATTTAGGGAACTAGGTTCGTCTAGCCTAAAAAAGAGAAGAATTAGGAGTGACATGAGCCATGGTGGCACAGTGGTTAGAATGCAGTCCTGCAGGCTACTTCTGCTGGCTGCTGGCTGCCTGCAGTTCAGCAGTTCGATTTTCAGCAACTCAAGGTTCACTCAGCCTTCCATCCTTCTGAGATCGGTAAAATGAGGACCCAAATTGTTGGGGGCAATATGCTGACTGTAAACTGCTTAGAGAGAGCTGTAAAGCACTGTGAAGCGGTATATAAGTTTAAGTGCTATTGCTATAAATGTCTTCCAATACTTGAGGGCAATCACAGAGATGAGGAGGTTGACTTATTGTCCAAAAGGGGAAACTCGTTAAAGAGCGATCCCACCTGGAACTAAAGAGAAATTTCGTGACAGTGAGAATGATTAATCAATGAAACAGCCTCCCTCCATCACTGGAGGTTTTCAAGTAAAGATTGGACATTCATTTGTCTGGGATGGTATAAGGATTCCTGTCTTGGTCAGGAATTTGGACTAGAAGACCTTCCAGCCCTATTATTCTATGTGTGTGTGAGATAAATATTGATGGCATCACCCTATTTTTTTGCTGAAATACTTGAGATTATTCTTTTCCATTGTATCTTGCCATGGTTGCTATATTTTATCCAGCTTGTGTAATTTTGTATTATATTGTAGACCAATTTTATAAATTTATAAATTTCTATGATGTTATGATGTTTTTTCCCTGATTGTAAACCATTTAGAGTTTATGATTAGGACAGCAAGATATATTTGAGAAGGAAAGTAAACAGGCAGGCAGGATTTATATAAGACGATTAGATCCATTGCATGTTGAATAACCGTCAGGAATAGGGCTACTCTTTCCTTCTTTTGAAGGGAATTTCATGACCAGGATATTGACATTGGAAAGTCCCTGCCATCTTAAGCTTAAGCCATCTAAAAATGCCCTTTAGTTGCATTCCGAAAAGTTTTGGAGAACTTTATTTTCTCAGTTTGTAAGTTTTTTTTCAGAATGGTTTCCATTCTAATGCAATCTGTTACATCTTGACTATTTAGATATTGATCTGGTTTATACGTTGCTTTTAATCATACTTCATTGACTAAGTCACAGTTGATCAGGTTTGGAGATTGTTTAATGACAGTTCCTTCTTTCTGGCATTTCAGAAAAGGACTGTAATAAGCTAATCTGTCTGTGGGAGTAAATCTCTTCCATTATGGATTTTAATAATCACAGATTTCCAGAGATCCCTCTCTATGGAGAATACATGAATTGCTTTTTATATATACAAAAGTGAATTTGACAATGATTAGATTTCCACTTTCTACGTACATTGAGCATGGAGAGCTGATAATTCCCCATGACAGCACCTAATTGAAAGATTTTTTTAGCTTGAATTTAGACCATTTCTACCATTCGTGAAAATTGGGTGGTTGTTTTTGTTTGTTTTTGTTCTTAACCCAGGCAAACAATATAGATCAGAGTAATTGGGAGGTTTTGCTAGGATGCCATAGTTTACTGGTATTATAGATCAGGGTATTCTGGAGGTTTTGCTAGTGAATTGTGAAAATGTAGATGAGTTATACATGGCACAGTTCTGATATTGGATGAGTTAACTAAGAAAATGTGTGAATGTGCTATCACATATCAGACATTGTGTTAAGAAGTTTCCAACCATCATACCATCTTTCTAAGCTGTGTTAAGTCATAAGGTGTTTGTTTTGTTTACTTTAGTATAATATGTGACTTCAGCTATTTTGAGTTGGATTAATTTTATTCTGAACAAATTGTGTGTTCAAATTAGCATGATATGTAAACCCAGCCATTTATTTATTTATTTGATTTATATCCCATTTTTACCTATGATTATAAATAATAGTATAAATATTTTTTGGATAACTCCAGGTGGTATATATAATGCTCACATCTCCTGTTTTCCCCACAATTACTGTGAGGTAGCTTGGGCTGAGAAAGAATGATTGATCCAGAGTCATCCAACCAGGTTTCATTCCATGGAAAGACTAGAGCTCGTGTCTCTATATTTCTTGTGAGAGAATAAACTGGAAGACATTATTCTTAAGTAACTAGTGAAGTCTAGTGCAGACAGAAAAAATACTAATCTATATAATTAACCATTAAATAGCAAGCAACACATAGATGAGACAGATCTGAATAAACAAAGGTCTATCTAGTTATTTCAAGGTTCTAATTCAAAGTTATTTTGATTTTTGGGAAATAAATTACCAAAACCATTTTAAAAATTAAATGAAAATTATCCCTTACAGGTAGTCCTCACTTAGCAACCTTTTATAATTATGATCATGATGAAAAGTAACTTTACACCAATCCTCATATTTTCGACTTTCACAGTTCTGTAAAGCAAAGGAAAGCTGCAGTAAGATTATAAGGATAGTCACAGTTTTACTTAGTGACTGCTTTGCTTAATGATTGAGTTGCTGGTTCCAATTGTCGCTAAATGGCTATTTGCATTTTTAATTATCCGTATATGGATACAGTTCCTAAATGAATCCAGCACCTAAAATGCAACTTATCCATAAATTTAATAATGCATGGTAAGTGTTCTGGAGATGAAAATGAGGACAGAACACGTTTTAGAAAATGCAAGTATTTGCTCTATTTAAGCCATGTCAAATACTATCTTCTAAAATGGATCATGATTTACAGCAGCTTTTCAGACTCCTTGCAAAGGTTGGTATATCACCCTATCACAAGATTCTACTGTATATGGCTAATAGTGTACAATAAAAGCATACAGATAGTCCTCACTTAACAAGCAGTCACTTACAACCATTCAAAGAACATGAGAACTTGGAGAAGTTATTTTATGGCCTGTAAAGCACTTTCAGCTGTTGTGGTGTATGCTGCACACCCCCCCCAACATATGACTGCATTTCAGGCACTTGGTAACTAGTTCGCATATACGACTGTTGCAGCATCTCACAATCACTTGACCACAGTTTGTAATATTTTTGCTGTTTTGAAGTGATGTAGTGGATGGCATTGTTATATTGAAGTTCCCTTTGGAGAAATAAATAATATTAATAGATTCTTAAGCTTCTGATTTCCTATGTTAATGAGTTGGCTGAGTTGTAAAACAGGTAATGTATAGTAGTGGTAGGTGTGTCTGGGCAGGAAAATGCAGCTATTGTGTTCCAAGTCAATATCTTTGCATAGTTAAAATTATTTGGCTTATAACTATGTAATTTCCTGTGAAAATGAATTCTTTTTATTTTTATTTATTATTGAATGTGCATATCTCGTCTTTGTGTTTATTCACACCAATAAATCTGATGGATTATGATTTTAGGATTTGAGTTATCATTATAACAGATGTAAAAAAAAAAACATTTATTTGCCTTTCACTTTTCAACATATTATCCAGTAAAACAGCAGCAGGCAGTAAAAAATAGATTGTGTATCAAAGATAATTGGTTCATAGTGTGCATGTTTGCTATAGACTAACTGTAAACTACATGTTTTTTTCTTCTTGCATGTGGTTGTGTGAACTAGACCTTAGTAATTGCTTCAAAGTAGGAATTAAAAACAGTGGTAGGCAACACAAATCAATGTATTGTAGATCTGCTCTATTTGGAAGTTTAGCCTCACTTTTGGATAGACTCTGTAACACCTGATTTGTTAGTAGCACCAAACCATTTTTTAGTTGTTGAGCGCTATGCGGTAAATAAAAATGTGATTTTCTCCCTGGATCTGTATTTTCAGAGTGAACTAGGAATAGTTCACTAATTACATACAGTATGTAGAAATATATGTAAATTTGTCCCAGATTTAGATATTCCCTTTCTTAATGAATGAGCAGATGACATTGACTTTCCTCAATTAATCAATTAATTAATTGTTTTGTGGTAGACGGTTGTGCGAGCCAGCACATTTGAAGTGGAAGGATATATCTCTGGAATACTCAATGACATCCAGAAGCTCTCCCTCATCAGTTCTAACACCCTGAGGGGTAAGAGCCCTACTAGCAGGAGAAGAGCCCAGTCGCTAGGACTTCTAGGAGAAGATGAACCAACTGACATATATCTACACTGCGCTGAACCAGACTGGGCAGACAAGTATGGAAACTACCTCAACTGCAACGGCGGAAGTAAATCGTCTAGAAGGCAGACCTTATGGCCTGATTACAAGCCCATGTTGGACGGGCAGGCTCATTCCAACAGCCTAGTCATGAAAGCTCAATCTCTTGACCCTTCAGAGTTCCAAGGGGCAAATAGCCACTTTGCCCCACTCTCATCAGGTTTTCAGCACCAGCAATACGTTCCTGTTCCTGAGGTAAACAGAGAAAATGCGGTAGCAAGAAGAAACTCCGAAGAGAACTACGCTCAGCCCTGCCATGGGAGCCAAGCTAATTTGAGGCCACCTGGAGAAGGTAGTCCTGGCTCTAAATCAAGGGAAAACAGTTTGAAGCGGAGGCTGTTGCGAACTGTGTTCCCGTCATCCAACCCTTCAAATAAGACTGGAAACAACCCACAGATAAAGGTATGTGTGCTTGGTTCCCTAGAAGGTATTATATTAGTACCTTTCTAGCCTGAGAGCTTCCAAGTTCCAGTTCTCAAAGCAAATATTGCTCTGAGAATCTTCTTACAACTCCTCTTCTTACAACTTGCAAATCATTTCAGGAGGTTATATTTATATTGTGAGGATAGCCTTAAATATATGTTGATATTAAAGTTTCAGCACTTATTATTACATGCACAGTATATGTATGTGAATGTCTTTCAGTTGCCAACTATCTAAAAAATCCATGTCTGCCTATCAATGTCATTGTTTATTTGAACATACATTTCTTATCTTTATATAAGAATTACATGAAACATTATCTAAATGGAAAAAAACATTACTCTAGAAAGTTGGGGAGAGGCGTTAGCTGGGGCAGAGAAATGATCAGAAAGAAAGAAAAAATAATAATGCAATTTCCACACCAGTCATTTTATTCTTTCATGTAAACTCATAGCCCTCTGAAAATGATTCTGGCTGGAAAAATATAAATTACTATATGGGTTTTGTACCCATACTGTTTCTTGGATTTTTTCATTACTTCCAACTTCTCTGCTGTGCATTTTTATTTTTACCAAATTGCTTTTAAAAAAAATGAAGTTCTCTAGTAATCATTTTGTTTCTTGTCTTGATTAAATCAGCCTGAGTCTAGCTTAAGACCATTTGTTTTACAAAATATTTCAATAACTATTTCTATTGACAATATTGATACCAGGAATAATTTTGTTTATTCGTGAGGTGGCAATTTAGTAAATATATATTGATTGCAAAATTATAGTGTCCAGGGCCAAGCTATCCAATCTGTTGAGTTGTGCATTTAGTGTGTCTGATCTGTTTTGAAGCAGAAATAACCAACAGTGGAAGCGTGTTGAGACTGGCACTACAGAGCAAAAAAGGGAAAGATTAAGTCTTTTCACCAGTGCTAAGTTCCAAATGAAAATGTGGTCTGGCATTGCTATTTGCATCATGAGGAACCTCCCTTTGGTGCTCGTCAGACTTGAATGATTTCTTTTGCCTTGAAAGTGGCACCTTTTCAGAAAACAGCTCTGAATCTGGCAGGACCAGATCTACTCTTTGGCAGATAGAAAATTTTGGATGTCATTCAAGGTTAGCAATTGTTAAATGTTTAACTTCTAGCTACATTTTTTTTTCCTGCCAGACACGGAGAAGAAGAAATGCTTGCAGAATTTTTGTCTCCAATATACCAGAATAAGGGAGGTAGCAAAATAACATACTGTACCCAAACTGAGAAAATGGAATAATAAATGGCCCACAGAGCTAGATTTAATAATGTTAAAAGGATTGAGTTAGTTTTATATTAACATTTTATGGATATATTTTTAGTTTGAACAAATGTTGCTCATTTATTCATTGTTCTATATATATATATATTCTGATTTTATTAGCACTGTTATATTTTGGGTTGTATCTTTTCATGTCCTCGGTTGTTATATTTACCAATCATATATACATATACACATACATATATACACTTGGCCTTGGGTACAAAGACATACCTTTCTTCAGCTTCTAAGTTTTCTATGAAGCCCAGAAATAATTGAGCCTTGCTGCTTCTACTGCAATCTATAAGCTCTGTCCCTAATACAACACCCTGAGGTGTTGTATTAAGTGGAACACATAGAGTAAGGTTGTGAAATCGGGGTGAGTTCCATAGAGCTGCATACAGTGGCAAGCAAGTAGCTGGCATAACTCTCATAAGAACATGCTACTCCAATGCTTTTCTCTGAGGAGCCCTATACAGATACTAAGTTGTGTGGAGCTCTCTGTATGTGAGGGCTCTAGATAACATTTGCCCCTATTTAGCATGGATGTGTACAAAAGGAAAGTCTGTATTTACAGACTTGTATACATGTAGGCTTTCTCTGAGTAGATGTCCTAAATCAGGGGTAGGCAACCTTGGCTCTTTTATGACTCGTGGACTTCAACTCCCAGAATTCCTGAAGTCCACGAGTCATAAAAGAGCCAAGGTTGCCTACCCCTGTCCTAAATGTTGACTGTACATTATGTGCATGAATTGGAGTTGGGCTTTTTGTAATGCTAATCTTATATAAAGAGTATTACAGCAGTTCAGTCTTGGAGCAACCGGTGTATTTGTGTAGAAAGTTTGAAGAAAAAGGCATGTCTACCTACCCTCCCATAGGTAGTATTGGGTTTGAGAATTCTCCAAATGTTGTATCTGATTCTTCATGGCATAGGAGGTCCTTGAGTTACAATCATAATTATATCTCTCACAGGCATAACTCGTGATGGCTGTAAAATGGGCCAGTCACATGAGCAACCCAATTTTACAATCTTTTTTGTGATGGTCATTAAATAAATCACCATGGGCATTAAGTGAATCTGCGGAAGTTAAGCAAACCAATTTCCATAAAACGGTCATAAAATGCAGCTATGTGATCACAGGACACCGCAAATGGCTGTAAAGGCAGACCAGTTGCCAAGCGGTCAAAGTGCAGGGGGATCCAACCATGGGAACTTCAAATCTGAGCCATATGTGCCATAGATTTACCCAGGTAAATCTATCAGAACTTCAAATGGTCGCTAAGCAACTGGTTGTAAGTCAAGGATTACCTGTAAGGCAATTGTATCCCAAAGCAGTTGTCTGTTCCAGTTTAACATACCCACTGTATTCTTTGAACCAAATGAAGGTTTTGTCTATAGTGGCATTTGGCGATGATAAAAGCCTTCTCAAATAAGTACTGAGCATGGAATAATGTTTCAGAATCAAATGAAAATGTAAACAGCATTATGGTCTGAAAACCTTGCTAAACTGGATGGAGTATTGGACTAGAACAGAAAGATGTGAAGTCAACTTGCCGTCCTGCCACGAAGCCTAGCCATTCTTTTTCAGCCCAAGTTGATGTTTAAGAGTAACAGCAAAAATAAATAAAAAAGATAATCTCTGTCTGTACTGTCCTGGTCTCTTTGAAGTAGTGGGTAGGATATAAATATGTTTATATGATTGCAAAATTTCTAATGTTTGTTCTCCAAAACAGTACAAATAGGGGGTTGAGAAGACACAGTACCTGCAATAACATGTTTTTCAATTTCAATTTTAATCAGCCTTCTTACCCTTCCATATCCGTTTGGGTATGTTCTGGATTTTGCTTTTCAAAAGTGATCATTGCAGTGAGGATCTCAGAATTTTTGGAAGAGATCATAAAGCTGTTCTCTAGTGTCAATTAGTAGCTGCTAATGACTAACCAAATTTGGCTTGGACCAACTGCAAGAAGGAAACTGAAGAGAATATGTGCAGAGCCCTGCTGACTCAGAACATATTCATAAATAAAAGAATGATGGTAGGAGAGCCCAGTAACAGCAAAATTATAGAACTATGAGCAAGGGAGGCACAGATCATCCACTGAACCTCGAACGCCTACCAGTGTGTGTGTTTTTTAATCTGGTCTCTGCTGACAGTTCATTTTGCATCTGTCGTTTTGGTAGAGTCATCTTTCATTTGTAATCTAGATCTATTTTCCCATGATTTCATATCATTGCAATCTCGTGTTGTACTATAAACACATTTAAGATGAAATGGTAGCATAGCCAATAATTTTGATGGTAGCAGTGGAAACTGTCTGGATGTAGTCTTGGGAAGAGGATAATAGTTTAGATTAAATGATTAGAAATAAATGGAAATATGGGCATGTTGCTGGTGCTAATTTTTTTAAAAATTGGCACATAAACAATGTGCTGAATTTAGAATGCAAGTTAGTTATAAAAGTGGACCCCAAGCTTAAGTACCTGTGGAACCTTTTTGGGTGCCCTAGAATACATAAAACAAAGTTGGTGATTTGAACCCTCTTTGCTATCAGGGACATGTCTCAGCTGGACTGAAAAGGTATTGTAGACAGACATGAGCGAAGTACATTTCATCAGGCAAGTACTGGTAATTGTGCATGCTGACAGTTCTCCCTCTTTGCACTCACTCAAAATGTATAATGATTGCAATATATATTTTCATTTACCAGTATGTATACCCACAGGAGTCAAAACAAAAAAATTGCATATGCAAGATAATTAACTATATTTGCTTGCAGTGTAAATATTACTAGTTCAAAATAAGGATAATCTCTTCTATCACTTAAATACATATAATTGTTTTTCACCTAATTAATACAGAATTGTATTAATGGTCTGGCCTCCTTTAATCCAGCATCTACCAGTTCCATCACTGGTAACCTAAGATCTTTCTGGCATAGATAGGTATGAATTATTGTCAGTAGTAGATGGCTATGCCATAGGTAAGACTAAATATTCCAGAAAAATTAGTATTGTATTATGATAAGAACTTTTAACGTAGCCTGGAGAAATCATAAAACATTAAGATTGATATTAATCTTATTAGACAAAACCAGGAAATCAACTCAACAGGAAAGCTAAAACTACTTTTACTGATGCTGTCTATAATAACAGAATCTTGCAAGTCTGATTGTGCTGTACCTTCTTCTCCTACTTATAGTTCAGTGAATTAGAGAGGCATCTATCTGAACTGTTTCCAAATGTCATTTTCTTCTGGATTTAAAAAACGTGTCAGCTGCTTTGCCTAGGTAACAGTTCTTGCATATTTTCTAAACCCTTCTACTTTACTACTTAAAGATCATTTAGTCCATTTCTCTGACAATATAAGAACCCACTACTATAGCAATTGAATCCTTTCTCCACTCAGCATAGCCATTAAATTAACAGGGTGATCTTCAACTAGATCTTCAAATACCTTGTTTATTAAACCTGACTTATTGTAATGATAAAATCAAGTAATTCCCACTTATTGCATTCTTTGAGGAGAAAAACTAGATAGGGATTTGCATAGTAATGTAGCAGTGATTACCAGTGGCTAATAATAAATCTCAATAGCAATTCCATGGCAATATGATAATCTTTTAGATACCATACATTCTTTTAAAGAATTTTAAAAGAATAAAACTTTTTCAAAAAGCTTTTTAGTAATGATGATGATGACGATGATGGAAGGGAGGTCTTTTATTCTGGATAGAATAGCACTACCCACCATCCAAAGAGTTAGCACACAATTTGGAAGTCCCTCTAGATTCGTGGCTCCCACTCAATGAGTAGGGAACAGTTGAGGTCAGGTGCGCCTATGCACAACTTCATCTTTTGCACTAATTATGCCTCTTCCTGAAACAGGAGGATTAGCTTTCAGTCACTCACACCTAAGTTACTTCAAAGTGCTTTACATCTGGCTGTCCTTGAAGAGTATTTGGAAGCTGCAGTTAGTTCAAAATGCAGTGGTAGGCCCATGTAAGACATTGGCATTGGCTCCCAATAGGTTTCTGAGTGCAATTTAAGATGGTAATGGTCAGCTATAAAGCTCTATATAGGATAGGGCCAAGTTCTATTCAGGACCACTAATTCCCAATTATGTGTTTGCTCATCTCACGAGATTTGTCGGGGTCCAAGTCCTTCTTTGAAAACAGCGCTGAGTGGGACCCAGGAAATATGCCTACTACGTCGTGGCTCCTACCCTACAGAACAGGATCTTCTCTGAGATTTGGGCAGCCCCGACTCCCCTAGCTTGCCAGAGAGTCCTGAACAGCTGTCTTTATCCTCAGGGTTAGGACAGGTTGTTAACTAAGTCTGACATGTACGGTTCAGTTCGGTATTGTTTTAGTGGGGGGTTGGCTTTGCTATGATATTATTTTATTACTTTTTGCTTGAGAGAGGTAGTTGTACCGGTAGTCCTCGACTTACAACCTTTCATTTAGTGACCGTTCGAAATTACAACAGCACTGAAAAAAGTGACTTATAACCATTTTTCACACTTACGACTATTGTAGCATCCCCGTGGTCACGTGTTCAAAATTTGGGAGCTTGGCAACTTCCACCGTCCCAGGGTCATGTGATCACCATTTGTAACCTTCCCAGCAAAGTCTGTGGGGAAAGCCAGATTCACTAAATGACCACATGATTCTGGTCACAACTGCAGTGATTTGCTTAACAACTGTTGCAAAAGTGGTTGTAAAATGAGGCACAATTTAACAAATGCGTTGCTTAGCAACAGAAATTTTGGGCTCAATTGTGGTCATAAGTCAAGGACTATCCGTATACTTTCTATAAAAATAAATGGACCAGAATATTTATATTCTATTTTACAGAGTGGGAGAACAGCAGGGAATAAAATCACAGGGAAAGAAAATCCCTTCAGCAATAATAGCATGGAATATATGTAGTAGCTGAATAATTGGGTGTTCAGAATACAATCTACTGATTAAATCTTCTGGAAGAACATAAAATCTACTTCCTTCTGTTGCAGATCACCTTTATATTGATCTGATAAAAGTTTCATTTGAAATTCCAGCCCTTGTAGCAGCTCAGCTGGCATCATCCATGCACAGAAGGGATGGCAGACCTTGAAGTTCTAGAAGTATAAAAAAAAAACCTGAAGGGATAAAGTAACATAAAAGAAATAAGCTGCAAAATTGAGGGCCAAACCTGCTGGGGATGTATTAAAAAAAAACCACTTTTTAAAAGATTGCCTGATTGAACTGGTGGAGATTGTGAAGAGAGAGTAAGAATAAAAAGAATGGAGAATTAATTTTAAATCACATTATTTCTCACAATTATCTGTAGCAGATCCCCTTTCTCTGTAATAATGTTATTAAACATTACCATATTTTAACATATTCTAAATTTGCTTATTTAAAAGTTGTGCATATATAATCATGGCAATACAGAAGAGTTTATCACATATTTTTATTGGAGTGCCATTGTTACAAATAAATTCTTGTTTTAATCTCTTTTCTAGCTTTTAAAGTTTATCATTAGAATGGTTCTTTTTGTGAATAAGATACACAATTGAATGTTTGTTATCATGTAGATAGTAGATATGTAAAATGTTCTGTAGCATGAAATCCAATTGTGTAACTTTGTGGTATATATGTTTTGAAATAACACCTGGGCAATGACCATGTTAAACTATTGGTCTTGTGTTAATGGTGTACTAACAAGAAAAAAAAGTTGCTTATACAGGTGACATAGTTTTTAGAGAATGTACAATAGTGTAAACGTTTTCCTCTACTGAACTTCCAGTACCACTGAATCAGTTAGGAGGGGGATTATTATGCCACACAAGATGCTTATGTCTTTAAAACTCAGCTAAAGATAATAAGTGCTTTGCTTGTTGACTGCATGTGATAGGTTCTTTACCTCACTTTATATGTCTTTAAAATTAATAGGAATTTTGTTTCTCATCCCTGCTCTATCCATAAATATGAAATTGCACAAGGTGATGATTGTACAACACCTATCATACATATGCATACATACTTAAGCCAAGAAAACTGAGGTGGCATATGAGGGTGTTCTTCAAATAGAAGAATAGGAGGAGCTCAAGAAACTCTCTACTATTTGAAAGTGCAGGACAGGGAATATAGGCAAATTCTTGTTGAATGTTAGAAGAAATTTCCTAACAGAAATAGTTGTTGAAGAATGGAATCAGTTACTCTGAGAGATTGTGACTTCTCTCTGCTGAATGTTTTCAAGTGAAGACTAGACAATCATGTATCAAGTATGCTTTAATTTGGACTTAGATATTGAAGTGCTCATTACAGTGTGTGTGTTTGTATCAGGTAATTTTTCCCCAAGATGGCAGCCTCTGCAATCGATAGGTGTGCTATTTCAAAATACAAAGAATACTTTAATCTCCATTCAAAACAATTGTTTCAATAATTCCATGTATGTAGATTGCATCAGCAATGTATTGATTCAAATATCTTTAATGTCTTTATCTGAATTGACAGTTCTGCTAACGATACATTTTCTTCTATTCTTTACAAGCCAAACCCCTTCTTCAGGGCACCCCAGCACTGGAGTTCACCGCTCAGTCCTGCAGCCAAATCCCAGTCTCTTCCCTCTGACCAGCCTGTGCCTGATTATGCTAGGATTTCAGAAGCTGGTGATACCCCTCACAAGTCCCCAACAATTGAACATAGAATTGGCTTGCCTCAAGGTAGGCCATCGCCAGCAGGGTCCCCACGGAACAGACACACCCAAACCAGCTCCAGCAACCTTCACCTTCCCCTGGATGCTAAAGCACAGCCAACCAGCGAGGATCCAGCGGTGGTAACTCATGAGCAGTTCAAAGCTGCATTGAGGATGGTGGTGGATCAAGGAGATCCTAGGACAATGCTAGAAAGCTACGTCAAGATCGGTGAAGGATCTACGGGTATTGTCTGTATTGCTCGTGAGAAGCATTCTGGAAGGCAGGTAGCAGTGAAGATGATGGATTTACGAAAGCAGCAACGACGAGAACTCCTTTTTAATGAGGTGACTAAATTAATAGATATTAAATGTAACCTTTTTTTGCACAAAAGTAGATAGTGAGTAATGTCATTGAGATGTTAGTTGTACTGCATCTAAAAAGACGCAGAAGGAAAATTATTCATTTGGCTTTTAGAGATTGCTTTTGGTGCCATATATTCATATCATTTAATAACTCTCCCATGCACTTTCATCAAGGATTCTGTGCTGATTTAAAAGCAGTTTTGAACTTCTATGTCTCCTCCCCTATTGGAGCTGTTGGAGCACCAAGCTGATTTATTTCCAGATCAACTGTAATGTAGTTGGAATTGTTGCAAAGCTGGAGGGAAGTGTTTTACTTTTAAAAAATGATGTAATTCTAGTTCGTTATTTGAAGGACCACTTTCTCCAAATTCCTGAGTGTCAGGAAAATGCTGGCAATCTGGCCTCCAGAACCTAGTCAGTAAAAACAAGTGCGAAATTGACAAATGTTTTGTCAGTTTTCCTCTAAAAGGACTGTGGTGTTGGGTTTTGTTTTCTAGTTTTACTTTTATTTTAAAAGGGGTTAGTAAATTTGGGGGGGAACCTGGGCAGAACAGTGAATTTCATTTTCATTCCCTGTTCTCAGCATTTTGAACTGGCAGAAGCACAAACAGAAAAATCTACTGAGAGTTTCAGGAATGAAAATAGTGCTACTGTAGTGTGGAGGTGGCTGAAAATCATTATGATTTAGTCAAGGATATAATAGTCTCTATTCCAACCTTGAGTGTTGTCTTTTAGGTCCAAACTGCTCAGAATTTCCAGGAAAAGAAAAAGATTGCAGCATGGAATAACTTTTTGTCTTGTCGGTCCTTGAATTATAGAAGGATACTGACGTGAAGAAGTGCATGTTGAAATCATGGGTTGTGACCCTTAGCCATAGAATGAAAGGCTAAAAGAAAATCTTCTAATTGGAGATATACCACATCAGCAAAAAGCATAGTGTGACTTATCAGTCATTTGTCTTTTGTCATCTTTCTCAGGTCGTGATAATGAGGGACTATCAGCATGACAACGTCGTGGAGATGTATAAAAGCTATCTTGTAGGTGATGAGCTTTGGGTGCTGATGGAATTTCTCCAAGGAGGAGCTCTTACAGACATTCTCTCTCAAATCAGGTAGGAAAAAAGCAGGAATATATGAATCCCTCTCTTCTGATTCAAAGCACCTATTTTGGGGTGGGTTATTTAGGAAATCTGTCACTGAAATTCTGTGTAGAGAACCTGTGGTTTATAAATTGCTTTGTTTTGCACAATTTGATGCACCATATTATAGAACAGCCAAAGAATGTAATTTCAGCCTGCTCTTAAAAATCATGAGGGATACCCAGGGAAACTCTGTGATAGGAGATGCTGAGTAGACAAAAGGAAGGGAGCACTTTTCCAAACAGCACTTAAAGTATCACATTTGTTGGAATACTGACGATTCCTATCAATTTGGATGGCTTTAATTCTTGGAGTATAAGAATACCAATAATGCCTAGTCATGAGAAAGAATTAGCTCAGGGGGAGTGTCCTGAGAACTATTTTCACAGATTCAAATTTGGTAATGAAATTAATTTATTAATTTTCCACTAGAGCAGGGAAAGAGGATGATAAATTTTGTTTTGTCACCAGAATATTGTCTAGTATGTGTGTAAAACTTGATTTTGGCATTCCAAATCACTTATTCTGAATTTCTTGACTTTCTCTACTTTTTAAGAATGGCTGTTCATAATTCTTACTCTCAATGAAGCAGGAAGTGTCATAAGTATCATGCATGCCATAAATGAACATTTAATTAATTGTTGCTGTATGAAATTAAGCTACTCCCATATACAATTTTGGCTGCTGTATTTCAGACTGAATGAAGAGCAAATTGCTACAGTATGTGAGTCAGTCTTGCAGGCACTCGCCTACCTGCATTCCCAAGGTGTGATTCATAGAGACATTAAGAGTGACTCCATTCTCTTGACTCTTGACGGAAGGGTAATTCTTAATTTTTTATTTCCTGCGTTTTTTTTTACCTTGGCTTCTCTTTGCCATAATTCAGGAGCAAAGTGTGCTTTTGTATGTAGAAAATTCAAGGTTCAGTCCCTGACATCTACACTTTAAAATAAACAGATTAGACAAGGGGCCATATACACACAGTTAGCAATTGCATGAATTGCTTTTAAAAGGTAAATAAGCTGCCAGCTCTGCCAATTCAGAGAATTCAGTTAGAATCCTCAGGCAGGGCCTTTAGTCCATTGCCCACTTCTACATTTTTTCTTCCAGCTGGGCCTGCTCACTTGGCAGGGATACATTTTATCCTATAACGAGATGGGATTTGCAGTCATACATTGCTAGGTTCCTTTGAGAACCGTGGGCATGGAGGCAATGGTTTGTTGGGTCTAGGAGGTGATCAGTGCCCCTTGAGGAGAGGTGGGATAGAAACCATTTTAAAATTCACCTATACTACACAACTATTACCCTGTCTTCAGCTTTCCGTTTTGGAGAACATTTTTGACATGGTGGTGGGGCTTCAGTTACAGAGACTCCCTAGAAGAAACTGATTTTCTGGGCCCCTTCAATCACATATTATTTTGGACTATCTGTGAGGAGCTGGGGACACTATTCAACAGTAATTCCATTCCTTCCAAAGCAAATGGTTCCAATATGTTGCAGGGGAAGCAGACATCAGTTTGACAAGTGTCCCTTTGTAGAGTACCAGAGGGCTTCTCTGTGATATTTTTTAATACTTGCATCAAACTGTTGGGAGAAGATTCATTTCGTAGTTCTGACTTTAACCTGTAAACCCTGTATGACTGTCTTCTCCTACAGTCTCTTTACTTGACCGTTTCCTCCCCCTACTTTTTAGTGTAGGATATTTAATGTTACCTTGCTTTCTTTTGTGTAGGTGAAGCTCTCTGATTTTGGCTTTTGTGCACAAATCAGCAAGGATGTACCAAAACGGAAATCCTTAGTAGGAACACCATATTGGATGGCTCCGGAAGTTATTTCGAGGTCTCCATACACCACTGAGGTAATTATAGCTCCAGAACCTGAAAGGGGTAGCAGTTTGAAATATTTTACCAACTCCCCTTTAGCACCCACCATTTAAGATTATGACAAAGTATGACTCGATGTCTCCTCATGCCCTCTGTATTATTATTTCCAGTATGCTGGAAACCATGTTCAGACAGAATGCAAGAAGTTGGTTGATGTGGCTTTCTCATCTAATTCAGCAGCTTACAGCTGTACATCAGTGCAGAGCTGGCATCACTGTTATATCACTGTTATAATAAAAATGTTACATTCATTAATTTTTGCAGAATTTGTTACTGTGAATGTAAAAATAAATAACAGAAACAATGGCACAAAGGAAGATAAACATGCCCTCTTGATGTAATGCTAGAAAAAAGGTTAATTTATAATCTTTCAGGTTCTTTGGTATCTCAGCTGGGAAATTCTCTTAACTCTGAAGAAAATAGAGTATCTTTCTGCACATCACCTCCTGCAATCTTTTGTTTTGGCAGGTAGACATCTGGTCTTTGGGAATCATGGTAATTGAAATGATTGATGGGGAGCCTCCCTATTTCAGTGATTCTCCAGTCCAAGCAATGAAGCGGCTCCGTGACAGCCCTCCTCCCAAATTGAAAAACTCTCATAAGGTGAATATATTTATAAAAATTTCCCAGCTCTGTATGTTGTAGCAGCTGAATACACTTCTAAATATTATATACAAAAACATTTAGAAATAGCGTGAACAATGTTTGCAAGGGATTCCTCTTGCTGTCCTTACCTATTGCTGTTGTACGAATGTGCATTATTGGGGAAACTGAACCTGACCATAAAATCTACACTCTTTAAATTGTATGCACTTGTAATGAAGCAGATATTCATGTAGTTAACACATAAGCTAGCATATAATACAGCCTTCCTATTTATGTGCTTAGAGCAGTGGTTCTCAACCTTTTTAATGCTGCGACCCCAACCGGTCGTAAGTCGAGGACTAAACCGGTCGTAAGTCGAGGACTAAACTGGTCGTAAGTCGAGGACTTTCCCTGCCCGGGAGCGCCGCGCATGCGTGGTTCCGCCCCCTGTGCCGGCCAAGGCATAGCTGGCAAGCGGCAGAGACGGAGCAGGCCGACCACCAGCTGGCCCAGCCCAAGGGAGGTAAGGCACCTGCCAGAAAAGGGGGGGAAAAATGGCGGACAAAAAAATGGCAGACAGCCTTGCTTGGCGACCCCCGTGAAATGGTCGATCGACCCCAAATGGGGTCCCGACCCACAGGTTGAGAACCACTGGCTTAGAGAGACTTTCTAAGTGATAAGTACCATCTTTGAAGTAACTCTGGTGATCATAGAATCATAGGACTGAAAGGGACCTTGGAGTCTTTTAGAACAACCCTCTGCCTATGGCAGGAATCCTTATACCATTCTGGACAAATAGTTGTCCAGTCTTTTCTTAAAAACCTCCATCAATGGGGTACCCACAATTCCATAAGGCAAGCTGTTTCACTGATTAGTCGTTCTCACTGTCAGGAAATTCTTCCTTATTTTCTGGTTGGATCTCCCTCTGACAAGCTTCTACTGAATTGCTGCTTCTTCTGCCCTCAGATGCTATGGAGAATAAGTCCCCTTTCCCTTCACGTATTGGAAGACTGCTATCAGTCTCTCCTAAGCCTTCTCTTTGTTGGGTTAGACATACTTAGTTCCCTTAGCCATTCATCATACGATTTAGTTTCCAGACCCTTTATCTTTGTTGTTCTTCTCTGCACTTTTTCTAAGGCCTTAGCATCTTTTTTGTATCGTGGTGACCAGAACTAGACACAGTAGTCCGACTGTGGCCTCACTAGAGTGGTATAGGGCAGTACTATCACCTCCTGTGATTTTGTTATTATCCCTCTGTTGATGCGGCTTAGGATTGCATTGGCTTTTTTGGGAAGCTGCAAGGACACTGCTAACTCATACTTAAGCAGTGGTCCACCTGGACACCTAGATCTCTCTCATAGGCCTACTGTTGAGCCAGGTACTTCCTATCCCGTACCTGGGCATCTGGTTTTTCCTAGCTAAGTGCAGGATCTTACTTTTCTCACCACTAAACTGCATCTTGTTGATAGGGACCAATGCCAAGATCCTGAATCTTGAGTCTGTCTTCCAAAGTGTTAGCAATTCTCCCTAGCTTTGTCTCATCTGCAAGTTCCTCTGAGCTAAAATATAGTTGCACATCAGATAGAATGTGATGGTACCATATGGTAACACTCTCCTGCCTATGAGAACAACCACATAGATCTAAGGTCTGTTCAGAAGCTGGAGATGGCAGAATTTAGCTTAACTGTGACTTCTGCAGACTGTTGCTGGCATCTAGTGGTGAATGCAAGATATATATTTTTTCTAATAAAGAAGCCTGTAAAAAAATAAATTTTAAATGAAATCCTGGATTTTACAGCTCTAGTGGTGCTTGAGTATGAGTATAGATGGCTATTCAGCTTTTGTCTAAAGACCTCAAGTTAAAGGGCAAATGCAATATCATGACTTTCATCCAAGTCATTAATAAAAATATAGGGCAGTACAAAATCCAAGCGATTACTTGTGGTATTCCAATTGAGAATATTCCTAAAGCTGGTGTGGGGACATGTATAAATGTTCTCAGTCATTCAACCTACTATGAATCCTTCAGGCAACTGTATCATCTAGCCTTCATTTTGCCATTTTATTAATGAAGATCTTATGAGAACCATAGTTGAATGTTTTGCTGGTTTACTTTTATCTATCCCCCTGATAATTAAGTTAGTAAGTCTGTCAAATATGAGATAAGACTTAACTGGTATGATTTGTTTGTGAAAAATGCTGGCTCTCATTGCATTCCTATCCAAGTGCTCATAAATATGTTTTATTTAAAAATGTATTTTACAACACTATTCAGGAGAGGCACCAAATTGACAAGTCTAAATTCTTGGACCCTCTTCTTTCCTCTTTTGAAGATAAGAACAGTGTTTGCCCTCCTCCAGTCTTTTGGGACTTTTCCATTTCTCCAAGATTTTCAAAGATTATAGTTAGCAGTTCTGCCATCAACTTTGCTTGTCTGCTTGTCTTTCCATCAGTGGCAAATGATGGACAGCAAGGGGTTTCTCTTTCTTCATAGGGAAGACAGATGTAAAATGCAAGTTTTAATGTTCTGAAATATTCCTACCACCTCTTTTGTTATTTTAAGCATTTCCCACAAGTCTCAGCTGATTCTCTTCTTTAGCTTTCCTGGCACAATTCCTTCAGTTCGTTCTTGTATTCTTTTTGGTTATATGCATTTCTTATACATGATTCTTTCTACATGAGCGTTCTAAAATGCTGTAAAGAAAGAGACAGGCCCAGGAAATGGAAGGAGAAGCATATAACCAAAGAAGAATACAAGAACTTCTTATATTCTCCAAGAGATCTCTAACCTTTTATTCTTTGCCAAATATTCTTCATAGAATTCCTGTATTTTAGAATTGCAACCATGTAACGATCACAGCTATAATTCTGAGAGGATATGTCACAATTTTAAAGGCAGTCCACATAATAGTGTAATCTATCCATATTTTATCTGCAACTTTTTCTATTTTCCCTACTCTTTGTATAAAGTTCTGTTAAAAAGAGGGAAAATTGAAGAGCTACAAAATTCTTCTAGTGGAAGAAGTACGGTTTTTCCTTTAGAAAGTAACCATCATAGATGGGCCTCAAAAAAGTGTGGAAATATTCTTTCTATCTAATTTATTGCAAAGACATCATGCCTTTGGCACTTTAAAAGGTCCTTCAGAATAATAACTATGTATTCATATTGCATTTTACTCTCAAATGATAGATTTGTGTCACCTTAAAGATTAACAAATGTACTGTGGCATGAGTTTGAGTTAATTTGGAAATATGAAATAAAATTTATATGACATTTATCAGATTTGATGCCATTTCTGCTTTTCTAAAAGGATATCATCATATAAATAAATTCCTCCAGTAGTATATAGGACACAGTTTTTGAAAAGCTCCAGTATTCTGTCTTTTATCCTTTCCTTTTTATTGCCTTTAGTAACATCAGACGCAAATCCTTTCAGACATTGCTGGAATCTGTCTTCTTGTATGTAATGTCTAATATTATTTCCAGTGAAATTTTCAGGTTTCTTGAGGCCTGGCATAAAACATTTCCACAATGTATTTAAAAATGACTGGCGGGGTTTAATGGATTAATCTTACTATTTAATAGTTGGGTGTGTTTGTAAATCTTTGCCAAAGATTGAGAGAAAAACATGTATCTTTATCTAATTTTTATATCATAATACTTCTATAGCACTTTTTATTTATATAAAGTCATCTTGGAAAAAGCGCCGTACTAAGCCTTTCATGAAGCCTTGTGACCAAGCCAGGATTTGAATTATTTGGGAAAATATTTAGATGACAGTATTATGTAATCAGATTCTCTCATGTCCCTAGGCCTCACAGCAAAGTATAAGATCTGAAAGCAATACCCATGTGCGTATGATGGCAGAGTAGTCAAAGTAAGACAGACATATCAAATACAAGGCCTGGGGGCCGAATGCGGCCCGCGAAGTGGTTTCATGAGGCCCGCGAAGCCATCCTGGAAACAGTGAGGGAATGGCCCCTGCTGCCTTGGCCCTGGCTCAGGCCGGCCGGGAGCCAATGTACAATTTTGTGGTGCCATCTTGGCACTTGCCGTGGTGGACCATGCCTTGGCACTTGCCCCGGTCCCACCCCCTTCTGCCAGAGACCCTCAGATCTGTCCCACTCCTGCCTAGGCCCCACAGGCACCCTTGACGCGAATGATGTAGAACTGGCCATGCCCACCCAGTAGGCCACACCCACTCCATCCACACCCACCCAGTAGGCTGCACCCACTCTGGCCACACCCACCTGGCCCCCCAAGGGCAACTGCAATGCTGTTGCAGCCCTCAGTGAAATTGAGTTTGACACCCCTGAAGTAAGACATCAGTCTGGGTTTCCTCAGTTCCAAGTACAACATTCTGTAATTTGGAGCATGTAGATTGCAAGTACAATAGCCCGTGTTCATAAGTCTGAATTCAGGGGAAAAAAAGCAAAATAAACTATAATTACAGTTTTATTGTTGCTGTTCAATGCTTGGTTGTTTGTTCTGACATTGGAAGTTTATGAAAAAGAACTTTGGATTACTTCTGGGAGCAATTGCAACTTTAATTTAAAATTTTAGAAGAACTTTTTTGTGTGGTTGAAACTGGCTACCTGAAGTGTCTTAAAACTATCAAATTTTGTTTCCACAGACCTCTCCAGTTTTAAGGGATTTCCTGGAACGAATGTTGACACGAGATCCTTTAGAGCGAGCAACAGCACAAGAACTCCTGGATCACCCTTTTTTGCTTCAGACTGGACTTCCAGAATGCCTCGTGCCCCTTATTCAGCGATACAGGAAACGCACCTCTACCTGCTGATTCTGAACCTGAATCTAGCATTGAAGTGCAACCTTTTTCCTAGAAATTCTTACTTGATTAGGAAAGGATG
>NW_015387215.1:263361-294072 GCF_001527695.2 Protobothrops mucrosquamatus
ACACGAGATCCTTTAGAGCGAGCAACAGCACAAGAACTCCTGGATCACCCTTTTTTGCTTCAGACTGGACTTCCAGAATGCCTCGTGCCCCTTATTCAGCGATACAGGAAACGCACCTCTACCTGCTGATTCTGAACCTGAATCTAGCATTGAAGTGCAACCTTTTTCCTAGAAATTCTTACTTGATTAGGAAAGGATGAAGGGCAGCATTGCCCTGTGCACACTGCTTCAAATTGGACAGGGTTCTTTCCCAAGATGTGAATGTGAGAGGAAATTTTCACCATCTTTTAGCTGCTTTTTAATGTTTACCTTTCATTTTGTGGCTGAAGACAATCAAAATCTGGATTCCTACAAATTCTTACTATATTATGAATATTGTAAAATGTCTGGATTCTTATTTCTAGAAACATACGTAAGATGGTTCTGTCAACTTGGGTCATATGTATCTGCAACCTCCAGAGGCATTAGATAGTGACTGAACTAGAACTTTCTGAAAGAACGAAGTCTGATCTTTGTTCTTTCGTGGTAACTAAAGGATAGGCATTCTCATTCACTTAACTCTAAATGGCATCATGTCTGTCTTAAACTTGCTATAAAATGACCTTGTCCCTTATTTATTTTTAAATCATTCCTCCAGCACTTTTCTTTCCTTTTCCAAGAATGACTAATATTGAGCCTACAGCTTTGCAAATGTTTAGAATGGTCTGTCATTTCACCACCTTAACACAATATCTTTGGGGAGCAGCGCTGTAAGGCAGACACTTCCCCTGGAATCTTATTCTTGAAATTCTGAAGCATATAAACATAGTGCCTTCTCTAGCAGTGTCTGAAATAGAAGGCAGCACAGGGGTTATCTAAATAAGGAAGCACGTTTGCTCTAAGTACACTGGACTCATCCTGGACCCCTCTAAATACACCGGACTCCTCAGTGGTTACTGATTGAGGCAACTATTGGGTTGTATTTTATACCAGTTTTGAATTCTGTAGCAAGGTGAATAAAGTTTTGGAAGCAATCCTGTTAATTCCCCTGAAAATGTCTGTTTTGCAGGTGAGAATGTTTACCCTCTACCTCCCATGTTTTTTAAGCAGGGGAAAGCATGGAACAGATTTTTAAATGTATGCTCATCCTGGATGTGGACTGATCATTTTTAGTATTCTTTTCTAATGTCAATGCAGCAATTTTGTATGGGGAATTTTACCAGTGTAAGAACAAGGTCATTTGACACTTAAGTGGTATTATGTGCATTACTGTATGGAGTGTTAATTACAATATATTGGAGTTCAGTCTTGTGAAACAGATGTTTTGTAATTTGTGGACTGTGAGGATTGTTTCAAAAAAATTAGGTGGGAGTTTGAAGGGGGTTAAATTTTATTTCTACTGCCTCAGAGTTTGCCCTCACATGATAGATTACCCATCTGACTCAAGTGTAGATTTGTGTAAAAATATAAACTTGAAATACTAGACACATTTTTTGCTGTAAAATATTTCTGTATGTTTCAGGATCTGTGCAAAGCAAGTTCCTTTTTTTAAAAAAAAACCTAATTATCTTAAACAAATATTTCCTTTGTGTGTGTAAGTTGTTTACTTTTGTTCTAAATTAAAAGATTTTTGATTATTCATAAATATCTTGCAGTTTTGATATAGTTTAAACATGCAGTTGTTATTTTGTGGTTAGACTTCCAGTGAAGAATAGCAGTCCTATAGCTCTGAAGTTTAAGCAAGAGCCAACAAAGTTCAGCAAATAATTCAAAAGTTTATTCAGTAGGGTCCAAGACTACAATGTCAATAGTTATTTGGGCAATAAGGTTCATATGTAGTCCACTAGTTTTTTTTTAAGTTTTTTAAATATTAAGAATTTTAATTACAATAGTAAAAACTAATGCAAACTAAACCTAGAGGAAGAGAAGAGAATGGAATGAAAGAATATAAAGTGCAAGAAAAGAGAAAAGAAAAATGAGAATATAATAACAAAAAAGGGAAATATATAAAGAAGTGATTTCCAATCTGCATCACAATAAATATAAACAAATTTAATAACTCTTTATCCCCTATAAGGTTAAACAGACATTCTCCATTCCATATCCCATTCCTTATCTATAAGCAAATCCATAAAACATCAAGTTTCCAATCCTGGTATCAGCAAAAAGTCAAACAGTTGTCAGCACATTGCAGAAAAAAGAATAAGGCTTGTTTTAGTTTTGATTAAATAAATCAATTTTATATTTCTTTTCTTTCTAACAGTCTGAATCTTTAATTCAATATTTTCATAGGATTTGATTTCAGTTCTTTATCCCATTGCACAAATTTGATCAAGATTTTAACTAGCTTCTTTTGTAGATCCAATAAGGAATATTTTCCAAGCCATTCTACTGGTTTATCATTTGTATTTCCCTTTTAATTTTTAAACTTTCATCCAGTTTCTTTTATATAGCTGGTAAAGCATCTTTTTTGAAATCATTATCTTAACCTGTCATTGGTAGTTCCACATTTGATACTTTCTCTTGTCAGATAAAATGTGTTCCAAGTCCATAATTCCTTTATTAACATCTTTTAAACATAGTCTATCCACAGAGTACACAGAGTCATTACTGATGTTGTTTATCTTATTTATTTGTTTGTTTGTTTATTTATTTGAGCCGTGATGGCGCAGTGGTTAGAGTGCAGTACTGCAGGCTACTTCTGCCGGCTGCTGGCTGCCTGCTGTTCGGCAGTTTGATTCTCACCATCTCAAGGTTGACTCAGCCTTCCATCCTTCCGAGGTGGGTAAAATGAGGACCCAGCATGTAGGGGGCAATATGCTGACTCTGTAAACTGCTTAGAGAAGACTATAAAAGCTCTATGAAACGGTATATAAATCTAAATGCTATTGCTATTGCTCATTTTAAACAACTCTGGGCGGCTCACAACAGCAGTAAAACCAGTAATTATAAAGCAAAACCATACAATAATAAAACAGTAAAACAAACAAGAACAAAAACCCTGGCCTTAATCTGCTCCTTTAATATGCCCCACAGCAAGCCTCAATTATCTTCATTCCATTCTTTCTATCCTATCCCAGCACCTTTGTAAAAAGCCAGGTTCTGATGGCCTTTCAAAAGGCTAAAGCAGTGGTAGTCAACCTTGGCTCTTTTATGACTCGTGGACTTCAACTCCCAGAATTCCTGAGCCAGCTAAGCTGGCTCAGGAATTCTGGGAATTGACTACGAGTCATAAAAGAACCAAGGTTGACTACCCCTGGGCTAAAGGGTGTGTGTGTCCTGAATCACTGGTGAGGGAAGGTAAACCATAAGTAGGGGCAGCCATGAAAAAGGCAATTTCCAAGATCCCACTAGGTGGTAGAATTTCAAAGAAGGATACTAGAGCAATGGTGGCGAACCTATGGCACGGGTGCCAGAGGTGGCACTCAGAGCCCTCTCTGTGGGCACGTGCACCGTAGCCCCAGTCCTAGGCCTTCAGCTGGGTTTTATAAAACCTTTTCACTTTAGGCCTCTGCTGCTGTGTACAAAAAAAAAAGGTTCAATCAATCAGTCAATTTCAACTTCTCGCTGGAAAAAAAAAGATCTTGCAAAGTTGGAATTGATTGATTGAACTTTTTAGTCCCACCCAGTCTGCTGTTACCACCGCAGCCACGCCCACCCAATGGGCCACACCCACCCAGCACCCGATGATACATCAGTGGGTTTTGGGTTGCAGTTTGGGCACTCGGTCTCTAAAAGGTTCGCCATCACTGTACTAGAGCATGCCTACCCTATCCAATATATTGGAGAGGCAGATATTCTTGAGAGATAGTCCCACAAATAAGCACATCCTGTGCCATGATAATTACAATGATAATCAGCTTCTTGAATTGCACCCATAAGGACACTGAGACTCATTGCAGCTCATGTCATAGATGACCTCACATCCACAAGGAACCTGTCCACTTCCTTGAGATCAACTGGCAAACTCATCCCAGATTACAGGACTCAAGTCATTTCAAAGGATCTGCCCAGCCAGAGCCCAACCCTGACAAAGTCGGGCAGATGTTGAGAATATTCCTCACTATGACCCTGCAGGAGCTTGCCAGGTCCTCCTTACTCAGATGGGACCTGGTCACCGAAACAAGGCTGCTGTATGGCTACCTACAGATGCAATAAGGGTGGAGAAGTAAGAACACTTTGCCACCCTTATTGTCACAAAGTAAGTCTGAATTCAGGCTCAACTGTCTCAATCAGGTTCACTCCTTGTCTTCCTCCAGCAGCACTCTAGGAGACTCTTGTGTTGCTTCATCTTGAGAAGCTGCTTGGGAAACCATGGCATCTACGTATCATTTCCATATGCACAGAGAACCCACAGGCTAATCCCCTTGTTGCCTGCTTATTCCAAGCAGCGACAAGGGCATCAGCCAAGTGTACACAAGAGTTTCAGGAAAATACTCAGGTTCTCTCTAAAACAGTGGTTCTCAACCTGTAGGTCGGGACCCCATTTGGGGTCGATCGACCATTTCACGGGGGTCGCCAAGCAAGGCTGTCCGCCATTTTTTTGTCCGCCATTTTTTTCCCCTTTTCCAGCGGGTGCCTTACCTCCCTTGGGCTGGGCCAGCTGGTGGTCGGCCTGCTCCGTCTCTGCCGCTTGCCAGCTACGCCTTGACCGGCGCAGGGGGGTGGAACCACGCATGTGCGGCGCTCCCGGGCAGGGAAAGTCCTCGACTTACGACCGGTTGGGTAGTCCTCGACTTACGACCGGTTTAGTCCTCGACTTATGATCGGTTGGGGTCGCGGCATTAAAAAGGTTGAGAACCACTGCTCTAAAACCACACTGGGCCCATCAGGCATCTGGGGCAGGTCAATGTCATAGGTCCCATCTCCCTGTGATGAGGGGCAGCTCCTAAGCACTTTTTGTTCATGGTAGGGAACTTAACGTTAATACCACCACCACCACCAAGCCCGATCGTGAAGCAAGTGCCCCGAGGCAAACACCAAATCCAATATGTGGCCTCTCATGTGAAGCAGATCGTGAATAAGTTGAAGCAGGTGCAAGGCTGCCATGGGCGCCATGAACTCTGTTGCTCCGATCCCAGACCCCAAAGCAGCAGGCTGAAATCCCCCAGAACCATAAGCTAGCTCAGACACAGAGTCCAGGAGCACAGTTAGGGATGCAGCCACCCTACAGAGAGGAAGGTAAGTAAGCAGTAATCCCCAGTCTCACAAACAGTGTCTCGCCTCCTCTGATGTCTGGGGCAGGGTCCCTGAAGGCCACCAGATACTCACCAGTAACAACTGTCACTCTGTCCTGGAGTCACAGCTGATACCATACTCAAAACCTAGGAAGACATATTTCAGAGACAGAATCCCTCTCTCCTTCATTGCCCTACCAGGTCTCAGTGATACCTGCCAGATGGCTCTTCCATCCACAATTGGATTGAGACTAAAGCTAGCAACGCTCTGGAAACCAGGTTCTGGGGCCAAACACAGGGAGCCAAAATGCAGTACTGGCATTAAACCCTAGGGCCTCCTTTCCTGAGAGCACCCACCTGTCTCCCACCATACCTTCCCAAGCCATTGCAATGCATTGCCATGGCAATACTCACCACTGCAATTCCCTCCTTTATCATCACCTCTTGCTTCCTATCTAGCTTCCCTTCCCCTCAGCTCTCCCTATCCCCAAGGCACTGAGAGCCACCCACTTCCAAATAAATTATCTAGACAAACAGGCTCTGCTCAGGCTCTGGTGCTTCTCTAGCCCATTTTCTGCCTCTACCTGAGCAGACACACAACTTGTCCTTCACAAAACTCTCCAGCACCCAAAACAAAACCTTTCCTTTCACCTACCTCCATCCGGTGTGTCATGAGCCAGGATTCAGATTCAGACTCTGACATCTAATAATGTTGCTCCAGCTAAGACTTTGGATTATTAACCTCAGGGATGTTCAAGCCATGATTCATCTTGTGGATGAATCTAGGAAGTAGGTTTTCTCCATAGAGGTCCCTACTCTGCAGAGCCCCCTTCTCCCTGAGATCCAGCCCTTTCCTCCTAGTCTTCTGGAAGTCCTTGAAGAGCTGGCTTTTTTCCTGCAAGCTTTTGGAAAAGGTGAGGCCGGAGTTCTGTACACTTGTATATAGATGGGTAAGCTATGTTGTTTTGGGGATGCCAGGAGTTTCTGTTGTGGTTTTTATATTTTTATTGTTCTGTATGCCATCCAGGTTTATAGTACCTAAGATTTTTTTTTTCAAATAAATGAGTAAATAAATTTATGAGCGTTGAGGAGAGCGAATTTGTATTCTGTTGTATTCCAAGTAGTAACTTCAATTATAAGTTTCACAAGATTGTCCACTTCAAATGAGAGTCTAAAAGACAGGAGGACTAAGTCCTGGAATATTTCATGCTGCTACAATCTCCTATGATTTCTTCGTCTTTTAATTAGAGCCTGCTATGAAAACAATACAATCTCTGTTTAAATTAAAATGTTTCAGTTACCTAGAAACTCTATGGACACATGCATAATTAAAATGCATAAAGCACTGCCCAATAAAATGGTGGTCACAACAAATAGCACTACGTAGCATCTAAACCAGTGTTTCTCAACCTTGACAATTTTAAGGCATGTGGACTTCAACTCCCAGAATTCCACAGCCAGCAATGCTGGCTGTGGAATTCTGGGAGTTGAAGTCCACATGCCTTAAAATTGTCAAGGTTGAGAAACACTGATTTCTAAACAGTCCTATGTCCAAAGTAATGTTGTCCAGCCCCATTGCTTCCAGAGCAGCAAAAAGCCTTCAGTCAACAACTTTAAAAGCAGCTGCACTGGTAGTGTTTCCTTTTCTGTGGGCTGATCACTTTCTCTGCTAGTTACCTGAAAAGATAAATTGGGTCCCTTTCCACAGACTCTTTTTCCTTTTAGGGAGTCTTATATTGTTCCCTCACATTACAATTTTGGATCTTGTTTGGAGTGCTTAAGGATGGAATATCTCAATATTCCTACCTACAGCAAGGTAGGTCAATAATGAATGTGTAGACATTTGCATTTTCCTCCTTCCTTGCCCTGCTTATGTTAAAAAAAGCCCTTTCTTTCCCACTTCTTGCTTGAAATTGAAGAAAAAAAAGATTTAGCCCATCTAAACATGTGCTATAAGTCCATTTTCTAGTGAGGGGGCATGTTCAGACCAATCAGGGCAGCATGTCCTCTTTGGGGGGGATTTCAAAATGAAGGTTTCCAAGATAGCATTAGCCATGGAGGCTGTCAGAAGAAACAACTTGGCCCTATTTCCTGCCTTCCAAGATTTGAATCCTCTCTCTATCCTTAGAGGAAAAATCTGAGGAATCCAATGGGCCATGAATCAACAATCTCAAGACTGAATCTCCCCAGCATAAGCAATGAAAACTGGATACCATCTTCAGAAAGTCAACAGATTGGCTCTATTTTCCCCTAGGATGAAAAAGTGTTGGGGAAGATAGTCTGTGGGACACATCTATAGAAGACAATGCCTCCACTACAGAGGCATACTACTGGAAGCACCAAATTTCTTGTGTGTCTAACCACACCAAATAAAGTATTGGTGTGATTAGACCCCAAATAAAGTGGCCAAATAACAGTATTCAATTCAATTCATAATTAGGAGAGCTAGGTTTCAATGGATTTTGGAGAACATTTTGAAAGCCAAATAGTCCATTGCCCCAAGAACTGAAAGGGGGGAAAAAAGAAGAAAACTCACTGTCTTAGAATGTCAATGAAAAAAGCAAAATACTTTTCAGAGACGGGGAGCTCTGTAATAATTGAGACAAGTGGACAGCAGGGATTTGAAATTGCATTATTACTGCATAATGCATCTTCATAGCAATAATTTTAAAGATCTAGAATGATACCATCCATCTCAAAGTCTCAGTGCTGCCTGAAGGACCAGGCAGATCATCCTGCAGAAAATCTATCTGGTGGCTAAGGGTCAATATTAATTTCATGCCACATAATCAGTCAATCAGCCAATGTTAGCTGATGGAGCCTGGTTTGATCAGTTGCAGAGCTACACAATCCCCATCAGTGCAGCTTCATCTCCCAAGTAGAAATATTATAAAAAAAATAGATACTTTTAGTCCATGGGAATGTGTGCATCTGTATCCTTCAGAGTAAATGAAGACGTCTCAGAGGAAACCTAGGGTTAGGAGACGCAGCATGTTTCTTTGATTAAAGCAGTCCACTTAATAGACAATTAAGTTTTGAAGTGCAGTCCTGGGAGTGTGTGTGATCAGTTAACATTCTTTCCAATACTCTAGGCCTGAATGAAATCATTCCACTGAATCTACCATCAATCATGGAAAGGGGAAAAGGACCTACAGTAATACAAATATTGTCTTCCTGCCACTCCAGGTTCCAACTAAATTAGAAGGATGGCTGATTAAAAGGTGGTTAAATCAGGGGTCGTTATGTTATGTGGTAGGCATACTGTTGTTAATGACTGGCTGAGCGGACCAGCCTTATTACAAAAAAGAGAGGATTTAGCGAGATACAAAATAGAGCTTTATCACTACTCCTCTGCCCCTTCCTGCAGAAGATTCTCCTCATACCTCTGTTTTCATTCCTTTTTTTCCACAGACGAGCAAACTTTCAAACTGCAACCCCTATCATTTTATATTGAAGAAATCAAGACTTATCACTTGAGGACCAGTTTAGTCTAGTGGCTAAGGCAGCCGGTTAGAAACTGGGAGGGCGTGAGTTCTAGTCCTGGTTTAGCCATGAAAGCCCGCTGGGTAACTTTGGGCCAGTCACTCTCTCTCAGCCCAACCTACCTCACAGGGTTGTTGTTGGGAGGAAATGGGAAGAGGAAGATGCGTTGAATATGTTCGTTGCCTGGAGTTATTTGCAAACATAATAAAGGTGGGATATAAACAAACAAATAAATAAAATCAGGCTGAAATTATCATACTTTGGACACATTATGCAAAGACCCAGTTCCCTTGAGAAATCCACAAACCCTGGAAAGGTGAAAGGAAAGAAGAGGATAGAGAGAGAGCATGGTAGAGGGACAAGATGCAATGGGTACATCACTGGAAAACTTGTGGAGGCAGCCTGGAGACAGATCATCCTGAAGGTCTCTCTATGTTGTTGATGAGAGTCAACATCAACTTGATGGCACCAATCATCTATCTTTCTCCTTTCCTCAGAGTTTGAGATTCATTTGGGTTCCAGAGGCATTTTTGGAAATAATAAATATGCTGACTGTTTTTGCTTTGCTACATATCAACTCTCCTCCCCTTTTCTTCGATGTAGTTAGGTGAGAGACAGAGCCAGGCAAGTACCAAGGGAGCTAGCTGTACATGAACACCATACTGCACCCAAGTGCCACAGTGGGAACTCACGTCAGGTAAATAGTGGCAGGAGGAAAGGGAAAGCTCTCATCCCACCCTCCAACTTCCAGTGTCTCAATCTCATTTTTAGCTCACAATTGCTTTTAATCCCCCTCACTTCCCAAAGATGTCGCATAAAATATTGAAAGACCTCCAATTCCCAGCAGCCAGTCCTGCAAGTAAAAAGACTCTTTTAGAGAGATCAGCTGCACACCAGAAATAGTCTTGTAACGCTAAGTTATGTGGGGAAAAATACCAGTGAAAAGAAGCAGGCAAAATAGTCTAGTTTAGAAAGTAATAACTTCTACATGAACTTTTCAAGGCAGGTTTATATGTGCATTTAAAATAGCATTTCCATTAGTATAATGATGGCTAACAAGATAAAATTGACCATATAAGCTTTTGCTAAAATTAAGTCTTAACTTTAATACCCTTCTCAAATGTTATCATATTGTTTTTGTTGTTTCTATACTTCTTCTGCTTCTTGTTAGAGGCTGTGTATTTAGTGCCTTTGGTACCTAAAAGTCTGTACTTTTAACTTTATAGTATATGATTCCAAGTTCCTATTAGGACTTATAACTTAAATTGTAACATAAATAAACACAATCCTCACTATCACCCTAGAAACCGCTATGGACACATATTAATGCTCTTTCAAACTTTCTTGCTCTTTGGCTGAAAAGTGATTGATGAACACGAAAATAAAATAATTTTCTTCATCAGAAAACCCTCATGAGAGCAGATTTCGACGCTAAGCGCTTTGAGTCCTTTTATTTCAGAGAAAAAGATGAGCTTTTTTGGGGGGGGGGGCAGGATTAATAAACCAACGATTGCATAGCTTTGATAGGAAAAGACATGAAACCACAGAGGTGAAGGAACTGAACATATGTACGTTGCATTTCATAAGCAAAGAAAAATAAACTTCTAATTCCCTAATTAAAGAAAAACCTTCCCGAGAAGCCACATCCAGCACCACTTTCCCAGTCCACCCGCGAGCGATGCAGAAAATGTAAATGCTAACGAGCTGAAGGAACAGCGCGATTAACGGAGTGGGTAACCCCAGAAATGTGTCAAGCAAAGCTGGGTCGGATGCCCTTCCTAACGGCGCCGTCTGCGGGACGAAGCGAGGACACGACAGGCGGCTGAGATGAGCTGCGGCTCTCCAGGAAAAGCGGGTCACTTCCAGCCGCCCGCCCGCCCCCACGATCAGTGGCTGAGGAGACTCTGACAGTCAGGCGCCGTGGACCTGCGAAGCAGCGGGCGGCCCCTCGTCGCCGAAGGCTCCTTTTTCGCTTCTGGGCCATCCGCTTCTTCTTCTTCTTCTTCTTCTGCTCCTCCTCCATCTTCCTCTCCTTGGAATCTCTGCTCCTGCTCGTCTAGTGGGAGCCGTCGCTCTCTGACCGCCTGAAGCGGGGGAGAAGCGGCTGACGCGGCCCCGTCGGCGTCTCCGGCCTGCGGCGGCGGCTCCGGGAAGATGAGGAGCAAAGCGCCGGCGGAGCGCAGGGCGCGCACGCACTGGTGGTGGCCCCCGCTGGCGGCCAGCTGGAGCGCGGTGTGGCCGGCGCGGTCGGCGCGCTCGAGGCGGAGCTGCCCGAAGCGGCGGAAGGCGCGCAGGAGCCACTCGACCACCGCCGCCCGCCCTTCCGAGGAGGCGTACATGAGGGGGCTCCAGCCGCGCCCGTCCACCGTGTCTGGGTCGGCGCCCCACTGAACCAGCAGCTTGGTGACCTCCAAATAGCCGCGCTCGCAGGCCAAACTGAGGGCGCTGCGCCCGGCGTCGTCGCTCAGGTTGACAGCGGCGCGATGCTCCAGCAGCAGGCGCGCGAAGGCCAGTCGCCACGCCGGGTCCTTCAGCAGCACGGCGTACATGAGCGGCGAACGGCCCCGGTCTGACCGGCAATCCACAATAGTCCCGTCGACGGCATCCAGGACAAAGCGCGCCAGATGCATGCGGCCTGCCCTCATGGCCTCCAGGAAAGTCTGCGTGGACGCCCCCGGGCCCAGGTCCCGCGGTTTCAGCATGGCCTCCCGCTGCTCCCGATCCCCCCTGGTTCGGTGCCTGCTGGTGACTCGAGGCGGCGGCTCTCCAGATCGGCTTTATAACCTCCCCTCAAGTCTCCATGACGATCGCCGCCTTTCCGCTCCGAGAAAGACAGATCCGTTAAGCGCTCGGGTTGGCGGGCTGGGGAGAGATGTCGTCCAAACTCCGAGATAGTCACGGACGGCAGGAGCTCCCCGCCCACCTGCTGTCGCCTGTCGGGTTGGGCGGGAAGCTGAATGCAAGTCCCAACGGTTGACGGATTCCCTCCCCTCTTTTGCAACGGAGTCCCGGACGATCTCTGCGTAATTAGGAGACCGTCTAAGTAAGAAGAAATAGACATTCTTGAATGGTGGGATGGTTTCCTCAGACTTTTTCAGGGCTCAGTTATACAGTATTGAATAGGTAACATGACTTAGTTAGTAGAAGGCAGTTGTATCTATATGGCTACCAAATCTGGCTAAAGAAATTGGCAGGACCACTGCCTGGCAGCAGATGCTTTTCTCCTTGCTTCCCTCTTATGACTCTTTTGGATTTTTGCAGCTCTGGTCTGTTAGCCTGTACAGTATAAATATACTGTATTTAATTACAGGTAGTCCTCGACTTACGACCACAACTGAGCTGAAAATTGATGTTGCTAAGTGAGGAATTTGTTAAGTGAGTTTGCCCTACTATATGACTTTTCTTGCCAGAGTTGTTAAGTGAATCACTGCAGTTGTTAAGTTAGTAACATGATTATTAAGTGAATCTGGCTTCCCCATTGACTTTGCTTGTCAGGAGGTCGCAAAAGGGGATCACATGACCTTGGGACACTAACTGTCATGAAATGTGAACCAGTTGTCAAGCATCCAAATGTGAATAACATGACCATGGGGATGCTGCAATGGTCAATAAGTGTGAAAAATGGTCATAGGTCACTTTTTTTCAGTGGCATTATAATTTTGAATGATCACTGAATGAACTATTGCAGTGGTTCTCAACCTTTTTAATGCCGCGACCCCAACCGGTCGTAAGTCGAGGATTAAACCGGTCGTAAGTCGAGGACTACCCAACCGGTCGTAAGTCGAGGATTTTCCCTGCACGGGAGCACCACGCATGCGTGGTTCCGCCCCCTGCGCCGGCCGAGGCATAGCTGGCAAGCGGCAGAGACGGAGCAGGCTGACCACCAGCTGGCCCAGCCCAAGGGATACCCGCCGGAAAATGGGAAAAAAATGGACAAAAAAAATGGCGGACAGCCTTGCTTGGCGACCCCCATGAAATGGTCGATTGACCCCAAATGGGGTCCTGACCCACAGATTGAGAACCACTGAACTATTGTAAGTCGAGGACTACATGTACTTGGGATCTGGGATCTACCAAAAGTGGGGTTCCCCCCCCCCTTTAATTCTCTCTGCAATGATCTTGCTACACTGGAGTGCTGAGCATTGAAATCTAGCATATCTGGAGGGCAAGGCCCTGGAGGAAGCTTTTTTAATGTCATGTGAAAAAGCTATCTGGGATATTTGATACAAGCTCTGATTGTCACTTGATGGCTATGCATTTATGCATTCAGCCTTTTTGTTGCATAGTTGTGTTGGAGGATAAGTTGTATATAAATATAGTACTCATGTGCAGTCCTCAGAACCCAGAAACCAGAGTGTGTTTTGATTTCTGCTTTTCACAGTGACAGATGGTAGCAGGACCAGTAAGTGCAACAAGCACCGTTTCCATGGTTTGAGATCATCCTGGTGGGTGCATTGCATCTCCTTTTGCTCTGCCAGGATATCCAGTGTCAATTCCTATGCAGACAGGACCTTGCATATTTCCCATCAGTTTGGGCTTTGTTCTGCATAGGTACTGAAACCAGATACAGGATGGTATAGAACAGGGTCTTCAAACTTGGCAGCTTTAAGATGTGGACTTCAACTCCCAGAATTCCCCAGCCGGCATGGCCGGTTGGGGAATTTTGGGAGTTGAGGTCCACAAGTCTTAAAGTTGCCAAGTTTGGAGTCCCCTGGTGTAGAAAGTGAGAAATCTATATCAATGACAATCTTTTCAAGATATACTCAGGATGTGCTGAAAGTCTTCTAGAAGTTGGCAATGGTCATATGAACAAAGCCAGCAGCACACTAGCCAACAACAGTGGGGTGCCCCAGGACTCTGTTCTGGGCCCAGTACTCTTCAACAACTTCATCAATGATTTGGATGAAGGGATAGATGGGAAACTCATCAAATTTGCAGACGACACCAAGCTGGCAGGAATAGCCAACACTCCAGAAGACAGGCTTAAGATACAGAAGGATCTTGACAAACTTGAGCATTGGGGACTATCTAACAAAATGAAATTCAATGGTGAAAAAAGTAAGGTTCTACATTTAGGCAAGAAAAACCAAATGCACAGGTATAATAGGTGGTACCTTGCTCAATAGTAGTAACTGTGAGAGGGATCTCGGCGTCCTAGTGGACAGTCACTTAAATATGAGCCAGCAGTGTGCTGCAACTGCCAAAAAAGCCAACACAGTGCTAGGCTGCATTAACAGAGGGATAGAATCAAGATCACGTGAAGTGTTAATACCACTTTACAATGCCTTGGTAAGGCCACACTTGGAATACTGCATCCAGTTTTGGTCACCACAATGTAAAAAAGATGTTGAGACTAGAAAGAGTACAGAGAAGAGCAACAAAGATGATTAGGGGACTGGAGACTAAAACATATAAGGAACGACTGCTGGAATTGGGTATGTCTAGTTTAACGAAGAGAAGGAGGAGGGGGGACATGATAGCAGTGTTCCAATATCTCAGGGGTTGCCATAAAGATTCTCACGATTTAGAAAATATATTTCTATTGATGCAGTTAAAACTGCATTTGTCTTTTTCAAGCCATATCACACTGCTGATGTGTATTCTGTGACAACTAGAATTATAAGATACTTTTCATGTACTATTGACTACATTTTAAGTGTGGTCTCATCCTGTACTTGTGTATTTTCTTAAACAATTGTTTTTTGCATTTGCATCTACATTTTATTTGGTGTTTTCAGACCACTTTGTTGACTTAGCAGGATAACTTTGAATGTCATTTCTGTCTTCTAAAATATTAGGTTTCCCTCTCAATTGTGAATCTTCTTCAAATTGTATAAGTTTTTCTTCCATCTCATCATCTGAATCATTAATAAAAATGTTGTAAAATACAGAGCCTTGGAATGAACCTTGTGGCACCTTGTTTGATAGCTCCCTCCAATTTGATAACGAGCTGAAGAGAAGCACTGTTTGAATATTTATTTATTTAATGTATGTATGCATGCATGTATGTTTCTACACAGCCCGTTCTTGGCATAGTTTGTGCACAAATCCATTTGAAGATTAATTTTTATATTTCTAACTTGTATCTATGTTCTGTAGCTTGTTAACCAGAAGCTCATAGGGAACTGAATGTCACATTCTCCCACATCTTATCTTGGGTCTAATCCAACAGTTCTTTGTATCTTAATTAATTTGAGATGAATACTGTTCTTTTAGCCTTGTTTGTAATTACTGTAACAAGTATCATCACACCATCTTTTTAGAAAAATCGAAAAGCTCTTTCACGTTATTAGTACTCGGCTGATCTTGTCTACATGAGGAGACTAAACAGGATTAGTCCTAATTAATAGTTAGCTGAGAGACCAGCACAGAATTCGAGACTATAGAACAGACTAAGACGTTGAATTATATCCCAGAAGAAGCCAGTGGCAAACTACCTCTTTACTGTTGCCAACAATTGTTGCCTGATTTTGTCCATGAGTCATCTAGAGATAACTGCATGGGAATCCCAAGACTCAAGGGAGATTTTACTAATCACCATAGAGAAAGGATGGCAAAAGTAAAGGATCCTCTGAATGTTTTGTGGATAAATGTCTATGCTCTTTTACAGACCTCTAATTATTCACAATAGGAATTATTTATATTTTATAGGCCACCATTAAATAATAGCTTCACAACTTCAGGTAGCACTCAGATGGTTCTAAATATAAATTGGTAACAGTGGCCTTTATAGCGTATCCTTCTCTGATTATTTGCATGATTATTTCTTTCATCGTGAATATTGCAATAAGTCTGACGAAATGCCTAAGTGTGGTGATAAAATAACAGACTGACGCCAGCTGCGTCTTTGCAATTCACATCAACAACTTAATGACCTAGCCTTCACAAGTCTTTCATACTGACATACACACTTCAGTTTGCTTTCTTTACTGAGTGTTGAAGAGCATATGACACCTATACTTTTGATTTTAACCAGTACTTTGTAATAAATTCTAATATAGTTTATTAATTCAGCCATAGAGTGGTAACCCCTCCCACCCACCATTTGCTATGTTGTGATGATTATTCTAGTTGTTGTTATTGTTATCCTCCCGGGATGAGGTTAGTCTCTTGTTCTTGATTTTCCATGTGATCTGACAATCCCCAGATGATAAAAAATTAAATAAGTTCCTATCTTGCTTCAACGCATTTGAAACCCAACGGAGTACTAATTATGGCTCATGAAAGCAATATTCTTTTCCTACCTACTACCTATTACTGAAGGGATGGGAAACATGTTGCTGAACGACAGCCTTGGCATTCTCCACAGTTTGGCTGGCTGTTTAAACCTCTTACCCCAGCAGTATTTGAAGAACCCTAGTTCCCCACTGCTCCTGTATAGAATTTGAAATTATGAATGGTAGGAATTACATAGAGAGAAAAGAAAGTTTGCCAATAACACATAAAGCAGGGAATGCTTTTCTTTCTCCAGGAGGCTTGTAACCTGGTATAAATTCCTGTCCAGGTATTTAATAGGCGGAGGAAAAGGAGGCAGTGGTTAATATAGTACTAAAAAACCCAAATAACTGCTTTAAATAAAAAATGTATTCCATCACACACACACACACACACACACACACACACACACAGAGAGAGAGAGAGAGAGAGAGAGAGAGAGAGAGAGAGAGAGATCAACTTACAATAGTTCATCTAGACACCATTCAAAGTTACAACAGCTCTTAAAAGAGAGACTTGTGACCATTTTTCACCCTTACGACCATTGCAGCATCCCCAGGGTCACGTGATCAAAATTCAGAAGCTTGGCAACTGACTCATATTTATGACAGTTGTAGTGATTTCCTTTTGTCACCTTTTGGCAAGCAAAGTCAGTGGGGAAGCCAGATTCACTTTAACAACCATGTCATAAAAAGGGGCAAAACTCACTTAACAAATGTTTCACTTAGCAACATAAATTTGGGGATCAATTACGGTTATAACTCAACTACCTGTACTAACTTAACAATTGCAGTGATTCACTTAACTGTGGCAAGAAAGGTCATAAAATGGGGCAAAAATTCACTTAACAACTTAGCAATTGAAATGTTGGGCTCCATTGTGGTCGTAAGTCAATACATACATACCTATACATGCAAACACACACACACACACACACACATACATACATACATACATACTCCTAGAAGCACGAAGCTGAAAACACCAGCCTGAAGATGATGAATGGGACTTCATCGAAATGTCGCCAAGACACTTCCAATTTTACGTGGGAGAAAACCCGAATAACCAAAGACCTACACACACACACACACACACACACACACATGCAATTAGAGGGTAATTGAGCAGTTGTGCATACATGCATATACATACACTTTGATGCAATATTTCAATATTCTTGTTAAGGCTTTAATTTTTGGGGGGGAATAAAAGCATATATTTGTAAAAAGGGCATATTTTGTTGACAAATTAATTTTTTATAACATTATGGGATTTCCAAACATCTTACCAATTATTTCTGAGTCTCATGAGGGGACAGAATTATTTCTAATTGAGTGGATTCTTCCTTTCTCAAGCACATTGTATGGAAACTGTTCCTTCCTTTGAATCTTCCAGTTCTAATCCCTTATATTTCTAGAGCTGATGATAGAAACAATGCTTTAGAAGAAATGGGCAATCTAGAAACATTTGTATTGCAATCAATTCATTTTAGCCCGTCAAGATTTGAGCTTTTTTGTGGTCGACAAATGGACCGGCTTATTAGAAATATGGCCAATTATGAGGCTGGTTATACTTTCTACCAGTATGTCAAGCAGATATTTCTCTTCTTTTCAGTCTCCAAACTGTACTTTTAAAAGCCCTCTTCCCATTTAAAAAATAAAACACTAAAAAAAATACATGCATGTGCTGTACGTTGGTGGTGGGACAGTTTCACACTTTATGAAAGGCCAGTGACTTGCTAGAATTAAGAATCTGCAAGAAAGCCCCAGTGTCCCCTTTTCAGCTACCATCTGTCTTCCAAATTTGTTCAGCTAGCATAATTTTCTTTCCTTTTTCCATTCAAATTGCTTCTCTGGAAAAACTCAACAGGCTGGTACCATACCTTTGCTAAGTATGTGATGGTAGATAGGCATAAACTAAGCAGGGGCCTCTCGTGGTACAATATTTTCTTAAATGTTATAAATGAAGAAATCTTACTGATGATATCTGGTATTTGAGTATTCCTTAGCAAAGCAGTTGTAAGATGGCTTTCTAAACACCTTGAACTCTCAGAAAATTCACCTGAGATCCGTAAAAATCAAGTCAGAAAGTGTCTTAAGAGTTGGATTTTTTCCTTTTTTTAAAGCAAGGGTGTGGCCTTTTCTCTGCAGATATTTGAATTGCTCCAGACACATCGCCCTGTGTCCTTTTGCACAGAGGCCAGGATCTAGTGGCACTGATAGTTCCTAAGTTAGATTTATGGCTGCACTAATTAATCTTGAATGAATTTGCATATATTATTTTAATCAAGAAATTATCCCTAAACTGAAAACCATCTTGTATTACTGTTTGCAAAACTGCACACTTGTTTCATATTTGCAACGTGGATGGCCCCTTATGTGCATACAGACTCTCTCCCCCTCCCACCCACAAATTTAAAGGTTATTTTTGCCATTCCATAAACTGAAAAATGGCCATATATTTCTTATGGAAAAACACAATCTTCTCAAAACATCTATTATTAGACAGTAATTTCAGCTGCAGTTCCCCAGATGCCTACTGGTTTTGTGAAAGATGACAAATGATAGTGAAATCTTGCATATTGGTGCACATTGCAAATTATTCCTTTGATAGACTGGAGAGTGGCCAGGTTTGTAAAATATATTTCTATTGGTAGATTTGACTATTTTTTTTTAATTTGTTTCACAATTGGGACAGCAATGCTGAGATAGTTCCTTTGCTGGCCACAGATCTGCAAAGGAAAAAGACAGCTGACTGGCCTGCTTACATAGCTTGAAAGAAGCAAGATAGGACTAATAAATCTCAGTGTTTGATTTTTCCCTCACCCTCCTAAACTGGACATACAATTAAGAGCAGCCAGAAAAAAAGCCAAGACAGCCTACTGATGAATATCTTGTCACAATATCTGTAGTGATCCATTGGACCACTCTAGAACAGCAGTCTTCTCTGGATCATCCTGGAATATGTCACTGGTCTTGAATCTATTCAGGGATAAACAAACTGGCAGCAGCTAAAAATTGCTGTGTCTAACCTGGCTTGTCAGCCACCTCTTCTCCTGCAACCAGCTCAGCCTGTAAGCTCCTGACTGTCCCTCATGAAAACTGCTCTGTGTAAAGGTAAAACCCATCTCTCCCAACTGGTTTATAAGAATGCCAGAGAGAATATGTACTGTATCTGGGTGATTACATGATTGGATGGCAAACAATGTTCAGCTGCTGCATTTTGTCACAAAGACTTTATGATAAAGGATACCTGTGAGGCAATTTGTGTGTATAGATGGGGTAAAGAAGAGCAACTTAGGTTAATTGGCTGTATTTGTTCAGATTAAGAGAACTATTTCTGCTGACTGTCTGTCCCCCTATAACAGGGGTCTTCAAACTTGGCCCTTTTATGACTTGTGGACTTCAACTCCCAGAATTCCTCAGCCAGTGTGCCAAGTTTGAAGATCCCTGCCCTATAAGATATTGAGTCAGCTAATATCCCACAACAAAGGTGGTTTAAGAAAACAGTCAAACCTGGAAAAGAGTCCTCTCCGATCAGGGAAGACATCTTCTTTTTCAATCAAGCTTAATTTAGATAAGTGGAAACAGTACACATTTCCTCTGCATTGTGGTTGACCTCCATTGTGCTAGGACTACTAAGGTGCTTCAGTTGTCTGTTGAATGCCATAAAGAACTGACTACATAGCTGTTTTCTGCAATCAGCTAAAACGTGTGAAACTTTGGAAGTGATCCCTCTTTATTATGTAGAGAATTTGATAAATAGAATAAGCTGAGTGTTATCAGTACTGTAGGAAAATCTTCTGAAGGGAAAGGTTATAACTGCCAAAACATCAGTGTGGGCATCTCTATATGTGGTGTCTTCCACTCCATAATCGATGCCTTGTCCTTTTGATTTCCCCTTCCCCTTCAACATTTTCCATTTAACAACTGAGCCAGTTATTTCTGGCTTGGACTTGAAACTGCTTCAGAGCAAGATTAGTTTGTCCAGATGGAGAGTTCAAAAGCTTAACTAGCTGGCTGTTGTTCAAATCCACCCAATAAAACTCATTCTACGTTGTGATAGTAGTAGGCAATATCTGTTGGTGTTGGATTTCAGTGGTAAATCTAAATAGAGTGAAAACCTCTGATGTAAGTCTGCCAGATCAAAATGTCCTACTATTCAGAAATGTTGGGTAACAGTAACAGATATTCCATTATGTTCTAGGGAGCTCTGAAACAAAGTGAGATTTATTTTTAATATATAAGAACTTTAAAATAAGACTTCCACTGAGTCTTACAATCTGCTGTCCTGGGCATCAGTGGATTCTTCATCCATGATGGCATCCTCCTTCACCACCTCAGTTGCATATCTTAGAGTCTCGGGGGTCACCAGGTTCCCACATGGCCCTTGATCTCCCTCACCGGCAGCTCCAGGGGCCTCTCTCTTTGCTGTTTCAGCTTCCAAAGGGTAACAGACTTTCATGCAGTTCTTCACTAAATCTTGCACTTCTGCGCTGATAGTTTTCATCTTGTTTTCATACTCGGCAAATGCTTCCTGCTGGAGCTGCAGAAAGAGACAGGAGAAGTTCACAATGGAGCAATCTGTTTGCTGCATGTTTACAAATTCAGCTATGAGTCTTTTAGCAATGCCAACTTTAAAAAAAATACTCTTCTCCAAGGACAAGATCCCTGTGGTAAATTACTTTTTCCATTCCTCTGCTGTAATTATAGATGTCGGGAGAAGATAATTCCCACTGGGGCCTATGATAGGGAACGCCACCTTGCTAACATGGAGGGAATGAAAGGTTCAACCTCTTTTCCTCATGCGCTGTACACCAGTCCCAAACAAAACTGCCTTCCGATTAAAAGAAGAAGAAAAAAATCCTATTCAAGTAAGCCTAAGCAGTTTGTTTATTCTTGCTATCTTAGAGGCTCAGAACAAATAGGATTTCATGGATGAATCTTAAATAGGTGAATGCAATCTCAGAGCCCTCTCTGTGGGTATGCGCGCCGTCGCCCCAGTCCTAGGCCTTCAGCTGGGTTTTATAAAACCTTTTTGCTCTAGGCCTCCGCCGCCATGTACAAAAAAAAAGGTTCAATCAATCAGTCAATTTCAACTTCTCGCGGGAAAAAAAAAGATCTTGCAAAATTGAAATTGATTGATTGAACTTTTTAGTCTCACCCAGTCTGCTGTTACCACCGCAGCCACGCCCACCCAATGGGCCACACCTACCCAATGGCCACACCCACCCGGCACCCGACGATGCATAAGTGGGTTTTAGGTTGCAGTTTGGGCACTCGGTCTCTAAAAGGTTCGCCATCATTGCTCTATGGCATAGATGCTGCTTAATAAGTAGAGGACTGGAGGGCAGGGAATAGGCTGCCTCAGCCTTCCCCAATCTTCCATTTGTGTTGAGATGTCAGGTTTGGCCATGCTAATTGAGCTGTGCTAGAAGTTGCAATTCCAGTACTTCTGAAGGGAAGTAATTTGTGAAGCCTTTGGACCTTCTGCTATACCACTAATCCTGAAAGGACATTTTTTGTAAATTAGTCACGCAATACCTGGCTTTCTTTTTCCTTGATTTTTCCAAGGCAGGTTGACTGCTTTGCTTCTAAGACCTGTTGATGCCTTGACTGTTTCTCATTCATCTTGAAGCAAGAGAAACATTTATGTTAGAAGGAATAACCTCCCATGCAATTATATAAATGTCAATGCAGTATCATTCTGTAGATAAAACAATACCAGTGATGAAGTCTGCAGGGTATTTTAGCTCCCAGTTCCTCCTCATCCTCTAATAGTCCCATATCCAAGTATGATTTTTATAAATATCAGGCAAATGACAGCTGCTTTTTTTACAGGTAGTCCTCAACTTCTGACCACAATTGAGCCCAAAATTTATGTTCATAAGTGAGAAATTTGTTAAGTGAGTTTTGCCCCATTTTACGACCTTTCTTGCCAAGTTTGTTAAGTGAATCACCACTTCAGTTGTTAACAACATGGTTGTTAAGTAAATCTGACTTCGCCATTGACTTTGCTTGTCAGAAGGTCCTGGGACATTGTAACTGTTGTGTTTGCGGTTCGCAAGCAATTGACGACGCATTGTGTAAACAATAGCTCTTTATTCTCCTTCTCCAACTCCAAGCAAAGAGCAAAAGGCTCGCAGGCCTTTTATAGGGTGAGGAACCCAGCTAGTGCTAACCAATAGGAAGGCAGCGTTTTCGCACCTTGCGCATGTGCGCAAGGCTGGCACCGCTTAGTCTGGTCCCGGGCAGGTTTTACAATCCCCGGGACCATTTGCAACCTTTTCTGGGCCTGCTGAGTTTCCTCAACAGGCCCAGGACACAACAGTAACCATCATAAATATGAATCAATTGTCAAGCATCCAAATGTAAACCACATGGCCATGGGGATGCTGGAATGGTCATAAGTGTAAAAAATGGTCATAAGTCACTTTTTTCAGTGCCATTGTAACTTTGAATGGTTACTAAAAACTGTTGTAAGTCAAGGACTACCTGTACTAGAATGCTTTGCTATACATCAATGTTGAAACCAACAACTTCTGAGATTTAGACGCTGAGTCATAGGCAATAAGGAGGAATGCTTCAGTGTCTTTTTTCTTAGTTTCATGACACTTTGATTCCAATTTTATTCTTCCCTGTGTAGGACATTATGAGTAGTCACCCTAGACAGCTGACCTGACAGCAGTTTGACTCATGCACAGGTGATCATTTGGAATGTCTTAAGGTGGTGAGAAACATTCTATGATTGCCCAACTAAGCAAAGGGGAGGGGCAAACGGTCAACTGCTTCTGTTCCAATTTGAAAATCATAATGACTTTCCTCACGTACTTACTTCTGTGGAATTATTCACTCAGGGATCTCAAATAACTCTATGAATTAGATTATGTTGTGAAAATAACATCAGTGAATTAAAATTCTGCCCTATGAAAGTTTATTTATTCATTTATTTATGACATTTCTACATGACCTTAATGGCCTTAGTATTTAGTTACATTGTTCAGATGGAAATATGTTTAATTAAAATAAACATACTTATTTACTCTTTTTTTGTTTCTTCATGTTATGACTTTAATCTACTTCCAATTTGTTTATTCTGTTTATAATGAATAATTACACTTGTCTCCGTTATACGTCATCCAGGATCCCAGATGGATAAATGTCTAAAATTTGAAAACTTCAGTGTGTTTTAATGCCCACACTAATCACAGACAAAAGATGAAATGGATACTAAGGCCACTGAAGCTATTCCAGGCACCATACAAAATACTGCAGTGGGAATGTAGCTATGGAAATATTTCAAAACAGAGAAGTGAAATATATACAATCTACTAAATGAGGTCAGAATGCAAGTTTTTTTCCTTCTTCTAGGGGTCTGTGTAAAGCTGAGGCAGCCCCATTCGTTTGAGTCCCTACATCTGGATTAGAATCAAGTGTCTTCCTTGGAAGAAGGAAGCATTTGTAAATCACTGGGCACAGCATTTGCACAAGTGAGTAGGGCAGACCTAATAGTTGTTCTTTTAGATGCTACAGAAAGAATCCAGAAAGACACTTACCTGCTTGACTGCTTTTACAACTTCCTGAATATGTGAATTATTGATTTCTCTTTTTAACCTTTAGGAAAAAACAAACCAAATCTTATGTATTAGTTAAAATTTACAGCTTAGATTGTGGTTAAGGCATTATCTAGATAAAATGTTTTCATGCCATATGTAATCACTTAAAAGCAGAAAGAATTTCGGTATAGAAAAATTAGTTTTGTCTGCAAAAGAAACTGTATTAGAAAGAAGCATCCTACAAACTTTAATCTAGGGCAGTGGTTCTCAACCTGTGGGTCGGGACCCCATTTGGGGTCGATCGACCATTTCACGGGGGTCGCCAAGCAAGGCTGTCCGCCATTTCTTTTGTCCGCCATTTTTTTTGTCCGCCATTATTTCCCCCTTTTCTGGCGGGTGCCTTACCTCCCTTGGGCTGGGCCAGCTGGTGGTCGGCCTGCTCCATCTCTGCCGCTTGCCAGCTACGCCTCGGCCAGCGCAGGGGGTGGAACCACGCATGCGCGGCACTCCCGGGCAGGGAAAGTCCTCGACTTACGACCGGTTGGGTAGTCCTCGACTTATGACCAGTTTAGTCCTCGACTTACGACCGGTTTAGTCCTCGACTTACGACCGGTTTAGTCCTCGACTTACGACTGGTTGGGGTCGCGGCATTAAAAAGGTTGAGAACCACTGATCTAGGGCTACCTAAATTATACTAATCGCTTGAGCCTTACAGACTGCAGGTTCATCCATAAGATGGGCTACTTATTATTTTCTGAGGACATGTCAAAATAAACCCCTCAGACAGTGCTTTTTTTGTAAAAAAAAAAAAAAAAGGTGCCAAAACTCACACGTCATACAACCCGCCTTGCCTACCCTATAAGGTTCCATCCCAAAAAGGTGCCAGAACTCCATTCTGGGTGTTCTATGACAAAAAAAAGCCCTGCCCTCAGACTAAAGTACTGGTTAATTAAGCAGACTGACTGAAGTGAAGAAGCTAAGGTAAAGAAAGAAGAGATTTTGAATCTGCCAGGTATAATTACTGTAAGAAGCTTTGGGCTTGCATTCCTTCTCCTCTCCTCTCCTCCATCTCATCAAACGATCCAGCTTCGTCATAGGTTATCAAGGTTGCTTATGTTAAAATCATACTCAACTAGGACTAATGAAAACATGGAAGCCATCTTCATTCATAAGTAGGCTGGAGAGGAGATGTGAAGGCTTGACTAAAATCTTGATTGTTTTTACACGTACAATCCCTCATACCTGCAGACATCCCCGTTACTTGTCAGGCACAATAAATTACAATTAACCAAAACTAGAAATAAATGCTTCCAATCATCTTGCAGCTTGCAGAATGAGACAGGTCATGGTAACTATGTTTTAAAGGGATGACTAAACCTCCCTGCGTTTCTTAAGTTTTAAGTTCTCGAGTGAGGAGAATGGCTTCTTTGTCACACTGAAAAGATCTGCCAAACAGCCACTGGCTCCAAATCAGGAGTGTGCAAACCATTTTTCACGTGGAGAGTCATGCTTGGTTTTGTGAAGAGTCATGCTTGATTTTCCAGCTTCATATGCTGGAAGTCTTGCTGCAGAAAGTGGACAAGACTATATTAAAATTAGGTTCAAACATTAATTCAGTACAGTACATAGTACAGCAACCTATGCATTATTTAAAAAATTTCTTTTTCATGAAAAACCAAAATCCAACAGAAATAAGCTACAGTTGGGTGTGAGTCAAAAATACCTTTCCTGAGCACTCTTATCAGCATTCTTAGCCACGGCTTGGATTTTGTCCAGTCTCTTCACCTCTAATTTCTTTTTCATTTCTTTAGTGTCGCTGTAGAGGAAGATAATCAACTCGAGTTTACAAATTTAACAACAGTGCATTGTGATTAATTTTAAAAACTCGCTCCTTTTCTACTCAGGTCACAGAAGGTTTCAAGGTTATAAAGCACAGATTTAACAATGGACAAGCAAAATAAGGCTGAGAGAAGAAAAGCTACAACAATGAATTGAAAAGTTCTGCATACACGAACATTAATTTTATAATTACCTTTCCCAAGACTCCTTTAGTGCCTTCAGCTCAGTCGCTTGCTTCTCTCTTGCAAGCTGTAACATTTTAGCAACTTTCTGTTTAAACAGAGCACAAGGAAAATATTTTAATAATAATAATAATAATAAAGTTGGAAGGGACCTTGGAGGTCATCTAGTCCAACCCCCTGCTCAGGCAGGAAACCCTATACTCAGTGGTGGGATTCGGCCAGTTCGCACCAGTTCAGCAGAACCGGTAGCTAATTTTTTGTTGCCCAGGCCCAGAATGGACTTCCGGAAGCGGCATCCACACAGAGAACTGGTCGTTCACATATTTGAATCCCACCACTGCCTATACCATTTCAGACAAATGGTTGTCCAATCTCTTCTTACAAATGTGCAGTGTTGGAAAACCCACAACTTCTGGAGGCAAATTGTTCCACTGATTAATTATTCTAACTGTCAGGAAATTTCTTCATAGTTCTAGGTTGCTTCTCTCTTTGGTTAGTTTCCATCCATTGCTTCTTGTCCTGCCTTCAGGTGCTTTGGAGAATAGCTTGACTCCCTCTTCTTTGTGGCAATCCCTGAGACATTGGAACACTGCTATCATGTCCCCCCTCGTCCTTCTCTTCGTTAAACTAGACATACCCAATTCCAGCAACCGTTCCTTATATGTTTTAGCCTCCAGTCCCCTGATCATCTCTGTTGCTCTTCTCTGTACTCTTTCTAGAGTCTTAACATCTTTTTTACATTGTGGCAAACATAATGACCTGGATGACTGACAATCTCCATAGACATGATCCTGAGTTGGAACTAGGAGGATCCTTTCCACAGAAGGGATTCAGATTCAATAGAGGCTCATACAGAAGCATTGATCCTCCTTGAAATGTTTTCTACCACTTCCCACATCATTCCAATCATTTGAAGCAGGTTTGCTATGGGCCTAGGAGAATCACAATGGGAAAACCAAATAAGGAAAACATAAGAAAGAAGAAAGAGCAACTTTCCTGCCTTGGAAACCACACAGCAAGTGATTTATCCAATGGCTCCAGATGTTTCCAAAGCTGTGTTTGTATTATACAGTAGCATCACTCTCAAATGATAAATTTTCTTGAGAATTGCCAAGGAATTTTCTTGAGAATTGCCCAGAAATATGATGAAATATCATTTTGGTAATATAAGGAAGCCATATGCACATACGTATAACCTTTCCCCCCAAAACAACAATGCAAATTCAGATAGCACTTTTGATGTTGGGATTAAAGGCACCTGACAAGCTTAGCATGTATATAATGCAGTCTTAATGAAATGGTTCAGGTTCATTAGTACTCTTTAGTAATAAGTAATTAAAAGGGCTTCCGGTTATGCGTTGCGGTATTACAGATGCAGGAAGATCTTCCATGTTCGATTTCGCCCCACTTGGGACCCTAAAAAGACTTGAAAGTCGCCCTCCAAACTGGCAGGGGAAAGACTAGCTACATTCGTGTGGCCAGTCAGAAACTGCTGACAACCGAAGATAAGCACTAATTAGCAATTTTTGAGCAATGTGGATGGAACTGGGTGAGACTTTATCCTTTTTTTATGACCTTAATACTACTCTCCTGGAAAAAAGAATGCCCGAAGCAAAGAATCCACCCCGATGAGAGAAGGAAGGGAAGTTTTTGCCCCGCTCCCTAAGGAAAAGAAAAGCGGCAAATTAATTGCTTTGGGGGAAAATAGAGAAAACTACAAGATCAATTTGGAATTAATACAGATATATACAATATATACACAAACAGAGAAAGAATTACTTGATGATTCAAATGCACTGACTTGGAAAGTTAGTTGGCAAAGGAAGAAAGCTAGAGTAAGACTGAAGAAAATAGAGGTTTTGACCTATTAGATGAGATATTATACTATTAAACGGATGTTTGAATATGGTTAAGAAAATAGATAACTGTTAGAAATAAAAGTATTATTATAATTAGAAGGATAGGATTTATAACTAGAATATTATACTTTGTTATGAGATGGGAAATATGAAAATTCTAAAAGGATTTGAATAAGGGAAGCCATTGGTTACCCAAATATAATTTATTATGAGAAAATTATAAGTGATAAGAGATATTTTGAACATTGATGGGAAAAATAGGATATTGATTGAACAAATGGATTTTAAGTGAAAATGCAACTGAGATATGTTTTGGCTAGAAAAGATATTATAAACGAACACTATCGATATTATGTATAATACCAGAAAAATGCGAAGAAGATGTCTATATTTAATTGTATATGTATTAACAGTAACAAGAATTGTATTTCCCAGTGTAGAAAAATGCATATCACTGGAAGAAGAGAGGATCAAGGAAGCACTGGATGGAACTAGAACTGAGAAAGTTAATACATACCACTGAATTACCAATGGACCCAGACAACACGTTGTTTATTAAGTATTCATGATTGTAAAATTAGAAAATTAATAAAATATATATAAAAAAGGTAATAAGCGGTGAATGCTCCAACACTGGAAGTTTTTAAGAAGAGACTGGACAGCCATCTGTCCGAAATGGTGTAGGGTTTCCTGCCTGAGCAGGGGGTTGGACTCGATGACCTCCAAGGTCCCTTCCAACTTTATTATTATTATTATTATTATTATTATTATTATTATTATTATTATTATTATTATTATTATTATTATTATTATTATTATTATTATTATTATTATTATTACTACTACTACTACTACTATATAAAGGAATGCTAATAGAAATATGGTTACTATACCTCTGTGGCATGCTGATCTTTCTTCTTCCAGATTGTGTCATACTGTTCTTCTCCCAGGTGGAGTAGTTCTTCCTCCAACTTCTCTTTTAGCTCTATCCTTTTATTATCAGCATTCTCAGTCAACTCTGCAACATTTACCTTCATGCTGCTTTCATCCAAAACAATCCTGCAACTTTAGAGACAGCAACAATTCTCAGTCTAAGGCAGAAGTGGCCAGTCCCTGACTGTACTCCCCTTTTAACCTGGGATATGATCAGATCAGTAAATGAAAGAATCATTAGTAAGACTCCACAGTTTTTTTATCTGCTTCCTCAATAGACAGGCACTATTTGACAAAAGGACAAAACAACTGCAATTCAGCAGCTTGGGTGGAGTTCAAACTCTTATTTTTATGTCAGAGAAATCTGGAATTTCTTACTCTGAACTTGCCACTTCAGAAAGTAAAGATTATATATATATTCTTTTAATTCTCTCTGGTGTCTGGAACTGTGTAATGCCTGTTCTCCTTCTATTTCATAGCACTCTTGTTTGGCACGTTTGAATAGCACTGGGAACAAACCAGTTTGATTAAAGGGCTGCTTCCCACACCCTTTTCTAGCACTAACATTACCACCATATTAACACATATAACCACATATGCCAATTTCTACCAAATCTCTGCACTAGAAAAGCATAACACCCACATTGTTTGGATAGTGTCCTTTCATATACTGAATGTTTATGACATGAATATTATACTTCAGGAAATGCACCAGAACTGCTATTTAAACATGAGAAAGTACCTACTTTTGGCAATGCAGAAATTCATTTGTCTTTTAAGTAGCCATTCAGATATCCCCCCCCCCAAATATTGGAAAAGTAAAAACTTAATTATTGTGGAATTAGGGGACATAGGAATTGCATGTATGTACAGTGAAACACTCTTATTTGTGCCTATTTTTTTCTGAGGGGAAGCAATGGTTTTCTTTTCCCTACCTCAGTTTCTCAATCTCAGCAACTTTAGAATCTTTAAGAACATATCTTAAAGTTGCTGAAATGGCAAACACTGCCCAGACTGTAGTCTATTATATAGACTGTGGATAGGATAAAAGCAGATGGAGCTGATCCAGTTTTACAATACTAGCAAGAAATTCTGGACTGTATTGTTGGAAGAACTACAGGCCAGGAAGGTGGAACATGGGGAAATAGGAAGAAAAATATGCCTAGAGAATTCTGTTTCAGGCAATCACAAGTCTGGTGATTGAATTTTATTCCTTTGGCTCTCTTGCTTGGCTCAGCATATACCCAGGGGCAGGTACAGTGAAAACACAGATAAGTGGCATGATCTCTGCTTTAGCATACCATTATCAGTTAGTTATAATCCATTTAGCATGCTAATAGGTTAAGCAGAGCCAAACTGGTCTAAGGTCTGGATGGGGAACCACCAGGGAGCCCTATGATGTGTTGCCAAGATGGCAGAAAGACAAGATTGTAATGTATCAAAACACAGTTTTAATAGGATTGCAAATAAGAAACTCTTCGTTTGCCTATTTCTGAACTAAAGTCTACCTTTTTCTTCGTGGAGTTCTTGGTGGGCATGGCATTTCTTTTCTGCCAAGTTGGCTAACCACCTCAGTGAAAAAAGTGGTGTATTTCTGTAGTAGTTCTTCCTTGCGCTTTGTCATCTTCCGCTCCAGCTCCTTCAGTTCCTTTTCTTGCTTTTTCAAGACTTTCCCAAAAGTTTTCATCTGCTGTATCTCTTCAATGCTGGCTGTCTGTGGCTCTGAAACACAGTATGAAAAAGACATCCATCAGTTGAAATACAATGCTAGATTGCGACTTTCTTGAAGGATCCTTTTCCACAACTAATTTACTATGCCCGCTTTCTCTCAAGATTAATCTTATGTTGCATGAATATATTTTGTCTTCTAAGCATCTCAAAGGTAAGAATAAAATCAATACAGATCCCACTGAAGAATGCTCTAGAGCAGTGGTCCCCAACCTTTTGGCACCAGGGACCAGATTTGGAAAAAAAAATAGTCTTCCACGAACCAGGAGTGGGGATTGGTTTCAAGTGCAACCTAGATCCCACGCATGTGCAGATGAAGCTTTGCTCACTCGCCTGCCGCTTGTGTGGCCCAGTTCCTAATGGCTCAGGGGTTGGGGACCCTTGTTCTAGAACAGGGGTAGTCAACCTTGGCTCTTTTATGACTCGTGGACTTCAACTCCCAGAATTCCTGAGCCAGCTTAGCTCAGGAATTCTTAGCTGGCTCAGGAATTCTGGGAGTTGAAGTCCACGAGTCATAAAAGAGCCAATATTGACTACCCCTGCTCTAGAATGAATCTGTAAAAATTTCAAAGCCACCTGATGAGTACTGTTCATAATACTGATTGGGATCCCCAATACTCTGCTCAATGGTTGGTCCATTCAGTTGGGTTTTCCAGCTGGATATGGAGCTGGCTTAGTGGGAAGCTGGCTTAGTGACACCCCTTCCTCTACTTATAAATGGGGTTCTGTGACTTCATTTTGAATTCTAGCCATTATTCTGA
>NW_015387215.1:295033-301230 GCF_001527695.2 Protobothrops mucrosquamatus
GAGAAAAAGAACAACCAGGACAAGGTGAATAGCCTCTTTATTGATGGGTAAACTGTTGGAAGTCTTAAAGAACCAGTTTGGGAACATATACCTTCCGTATCATATATTTTCTAAAAACCCTAAATGGCCTAGATAAAATGAAAAGTTTCAAGTCTCCTCTTACTGTAATAAGGAGAGGGTTTCCTTAATTCCTATTGCAATTTTTTCCACAATGAAGTCCTGTCCTTGAATAAATGTGTGGAGTGGCTTTTGAAAGGTATTGGGATAAAGCCCACCAGTTGATACGAATATATCATATTCTGGCTGAATCACCACACATTTTGTAATAATGATATACATGTAGAATCTGTTCACATATGACATTGTGTCAGATTGCTAAAAAGAGAGGGCTTTCTTACCTGCAGTTAATTTTGCAGCTTCTTTCATGGTCCCTTCTTTTGATGTAATCAAGGTTCCTGGAGAACGGAAACAACATCACAGTGGACTAAAACTTTATTCCTTTATAAATAGATTTTGACTATGGTCAGAATGTTCAACTGGTCCCAGTGATGTGGGTTGAACCTACTTCTTGTCACTTGGAGTTATACCATCTCCTTTCAATATGTGAACTATATGTGTTCTCCCATTCTCAGCTCCTATCATTTCCATAGCATTACCTGCAGGGCCATTTGAAGGAGTGCAATAACTTCCTATGATGTTAGGTATCCCGTTGACTGAAAGATTCATTTCCAAAATGGATTTCTATAAAATAAAGTTCAACAGAAAATTGATGTCAGTGCAAAAATAGATCCTTGGAAACAACTGGCAGCTTCCTACCCAATCCTATATTGTTTTTGCTTTTTTTTTTACTCTTGTTTGGCACTCTAATGTTCCTGCATGAAAGCAGCAAGAAAGATGAAGTATCATGAGGTGCATTTATAAAATACGTAACAAAGTGGAGATATTCCACCATCATTCTTCAGGGTAGCCCATGTGAATGTCCTACCAGTGAATCCAAATTTCTCAACCTGAAAAATGTTATTTCCTTTTTCCATTCACTTGACTTCTTTAAACTGAAGATCTCAGGGTGTTTGGTTCTCTGACAGCCCCAAACATTCTGTGACTTCCTCAATAGACACAATTGCTATACTTTTCACATTGACTCCTCCAAATAAATTGCTCAGTAACACTCAGAACTGTGATAACTCAGAAAGCAAGCTGAAAATATGTCTTTTAAGTACTGTCTTATTCTTAGCTTCAAGAAAATTCCATTTACAGCACCTTGATAATTAAATGTGAAATCTTATGAAGATTTGATGAGACAGTCACTCTTTTTGTGAATAACTGTCTAGTCCAGAATAAGAAGTGGAGAAAAGCAAGTCTGGAAAGTAGCACTTCAGCTGCTCCCAAACACAGTTATATATCCAGGCTTTTATGTTGTTCCTGGAGGTAAAGAATGGTGCCTATGGAGGGGGAGGTGATGTGATGGACAAAAGTAAAGCAGCAGTTTCCCAGGAAGGAGGAAGCACATTCTAAGAAAAGGGGGGAGACAAGAGGCAACACAACCTACACCTGGCTAGGAGACAGAGGAAGAGAGTTAGGATGGCCACTTCCAGGGTATTTCCTTAGGCCAGTAAGGGTTTAGTCTGGCAGATTCTGTCTGTTGTGTATAGCAAATAAAGAACTGAACTTTGGCTGGATTGTTCTATGTCAGGGGTGTCAAACTCAATTTCATTGAGGGCCACATCAGCATTGTGGCTGCCCTTGGGGGGCCGGGTAGGTGTGGCCTGGATGGGTGTGGCCTAGTGGGTGGGTGTGGATGGGGTGGGCGTGATCTATGGGGTGGGTGTGGCCAGCTTGACATCACTCGCTTCAGGGATGCCTGGGCAGGACTGGGGCAGATCTGAGGGTCTCCGGCGGAGGATGGGACTGGGGTGAGCGCTGGGACATGGTCCCTCCCACCCTCCACCCTCCCTCCCTCCCTTCCTCTGTTCCTTCCTTCCTCCCTCCCACCCTCCATTCCTTCCTCCCCGTTCCTTCCTCCCTCCCTTTTTCCCTCCCTCCCTCCCACTCTCCCTTCCTTCTTCCCTCCCTCCCTCCGTTCCTTCCTTCCTTCTTCTCACCCTCTGTTCCTTTTCCCCTGTTCCTTCCTGTTCCTTCCTTCCTCCCTCCCTTTTCCCCTCCCTCCCTCCTTCCCACCCACCCTCTCTTCCTTTCTCCCTCGTTCCTTCCTTCGTCTTCTCATCTTTTTCGTTCCCCTGTGCTCAGGAAGGGGTGATGGGAGGGGGAGAGATTGCTAGCACTTATATGCTGCTGCCGGCCATTCCTATACCATGTGGGCGGGTGGGGGCGGTCCTGTTGAAAGGGATGCTTCGTGGCTTCGAGGCTGGAGGTGCTGGTGGGGGGGGGTTGGCACTGATCTACAACCTGGTTGCATCCATCAAAGCCAGAACGCGCTCAGCCTAAGATCCACTGGAACCAGCAAGGAGCTGCCTCGCCATCTCTGCCCCGCCCCTGGGTGTGCACACAGGAGATGGCCAGCGCCAGTGTCCTGGGTGAAGTCAGCCTGCGGGACAAGACAGCCAACAGGGACGCCGGACTCTGCTTGCGTGCACACCCAGGGGGCGGGGCTGCCCTATGGATTTAATGCTGAGCGCATTCTGGCTTTGATGGACGCAACCAAGTTGTAGATCAATGCCTGATCAGCCTGGGCCGGGCTGAGGTGCGGCGGGCCGATTCTTCGCTCTTTCCAGAGCAGGCCTCCAGGCCGGATGGAACCACATAGCGGGCCGCATCTGGCCCATGGGCCTTGTGTTTGACATGTCTGTTCTATGTCATTCTTGGGTTGGGCCTGACACTGTCTGATATGAAAAGCGAATTCGGCTAAGAAAGAATTTAATTCTGCTTTTCAAAATAACTAGCAGCTAGGTTTGTAGCTAGGGTAAAATAGGCTGAAAGTGATGCCATCGACAGCTGTACAAAGCAAGTCACAGTTTTAACATGGGTTAAACCAAGCCATCGTGTTAATCCATAATATAGTTTGTTTCAACATAAGATAAATCATAATATGGTATTTTGGGTACATTATGTGAAGGTAGCAACTATGGTATATTAATCAGGTTTAACATTTAAGATTCCTTGTGAATATAATAACTAAAAATGCTTTAGAGGCCAAATAGAAGAGATTGTTAGCTTGTTTTCATCAATTTTAAAATTCCAATGCACTGCCCCACATTCCTTGAATTCTTTGCTAAATCCCCTTCCTCACCCTCCATATAACAGTGCAATGCAGACATTAAAACAGTGTTTTTCAATCTCAGCAACTTTAAGCTGTGAGGAATTCAACACCCAGAATCCCTCATCTAAATCTTTAGGATTTCAGCTCCATTCCTGAAATCTGACAAAGGGATTCCCCTCCCCTTCACAAAGGAAGAGGAAAAACCCTTCATGGAGCTGCAGGAACAGAGCTGAAATCTTCAGGATTCAAGGGTTTCAGCTTTGTTCCCTCAACCCCATGCAGGATTTCAGCTTACGTCCATCTCCTCTCCTTACAACCTTCCCTGCTGCCTTCCCCACTGACCTTCTGGGAAAGCCAGCAGAGAATATTGCAAATGACAATCACATGATCATGACTGTAATAAGTAAGTGAACTGGTTGCCAAGCACCCAAATCATAATCAAGCAGATTGTTATTCTTGGTGCAATGTTTTGTAATGGTTGGAAGTACTTTACAGGCCATAAACCACCCTTTCTGAAGCTATTATTAATTTGCTCATTAAGCAACCAGTCGTTAAGCAAGGAGTATCTATAAACTATTTGCTATTCCAGTTACATAAGCATTTCTTGTCTTTTGGATAACTCTGTACCATTTAGAATGTATGGATAACATTCTGAATCCTAACTGAAGTATTTCAGAAGTATTAATTTTATGATTCTAAAACAACATTGGCCCATTTTATTAAAAGCCTCTTTAAAATAATTGATCTCTGTTTTTCTTTGGTTGCTATTAAGAGGCATGTCAGACTCTGAGATGGAATATGCTGGCTTAACTTCTATCACTAGCATCCTGATTTGAGCTAGAATACAAAAGCAGGTATTTTACACACAATATCTATATATATTATTTGGAGAACTCACCTCATTATTAGCATCTGCATTCTTCATCTTTTTATCATGAGCATTAAAAAACTTTATTGGATTGGATAAAGCCATGGTGAGATCTATTTTTTAAAAAAACAAGAGGGACAATACTATCTCATTATCCCCTATTGATTGATTGCTAGTTCCTTTACTAAGAATATAGTAATATTTGCCTTATATGCTTTTCGTTATTCTGAATCAACTAGTAAAAAAAAAATTCAAAACATACAATTTGAAATAATAGATTATTAACCTTCTGCAAATTGCCTGCAGTGAGATAAAATTTAAGTCCGCCTGTATTCAGTTCAAAGGTATACAATTTATAAGAGCAACAAAATCTCATTTTTCTTGCTTTGCATTGTTGACTATTTTTAGAACAATGCTGAGTGACCTACATCCTCATTTACAGTTTTTCTTAGGAAGAACTTATACACCCTCCTTCAGCTACGATTGGGAAATGTGCTGCAATACAATAATAGCCATCTCTATAGATTGTGACTGTGAGTAGCCATTCAATCATTGTTCAGCCTATTAACTTCTAGGAAAGGAAGTTTTAACCTTCCCAGTCTCTGTCCTATTTGGCTGACTTTGTCTGGGATTAGAAACTTAACAAGAACAGAAGCTGAAAAAATAAAAACATCAAATAAGAACAAGTCTGCTTGGTGTTTGGATAGGAAACCTCTGAAGAACATTAGGTCTGTAAGCTTAATTGGGAAATAACTAATCTTCAGAGTAAGGCAATAGTTAATCACTTCTGCACTTTGGGCAAGAAAGCTGCATGGATGTATCCAGGAGCAAAGATCAATCTGAAGGAGACATTATGTTACTTATCCTTGTCTTGGGACACTGAAAAATAGCTGAAAAGAAGTTAAATGCACCCTGTGGTTGCTACAAATATGGCAATATAGACTTATTGTTCTTATTGACAGTACCTCTATAAGTAGACCAGACTAGGAAATCAATGCCATGTAGGTCTAAAATTATTTTTATTGGAACAAATATAGTAACAGAATATTGCAAGTCTGAGTATGCTCTCCTCCCCCCTCATTTTCTCTTTGCGTGAACGAGAGAGGGGCCTATCTGAGACATTTTCTCAATTTAGTTTCTTTGACCAGATTTAAATTGTGTTTGTCTGATTATTGCCTTTATAGCAGCCTTTTCTCCTGTTCTTCAAGGCCATTCCTTCATCTTCTACACTTATTCACTTTTGGTAACAGTTATTATAAGATTGTCATCTTTACTGAAGGCTGCCTAAGACACTCATATCTACCTAAAAACACCTCATCCAATGCCTCACTCAAGTTATTTCACAATTTTACTAAGAGAATCTTTTCAACATCCTTCATACAGATGGTGTAGTAAATAATTTTAATTGGCCAATATACACACACCAGGCCTCTGCTTAAAAATAGCATCTAGAAGCAAACCAAGACTAATGGCAATACAAATTGAAAGCCACCTTTTATTCTTTTTTAAAATCCTGCAACTAAAGTATAGGTGTCCTGCTCTTTCATCTTCAGAATACTGTACCTGCCCATGAATCAGGAACATAATCTTTCATTTCCACATAGACAAATAGAGAGGGCATTGTAAGAGGCCGGTTGCTCTCATTACGAAGGCAAACATGATGATAACCTAAAAAAGAAAGTGCATGAATCCAGTAGGAAAATATATAGTGGTGGCAATTTGGGTGCCAGAGTAAGAAATGCAATGAGCCTCCCCAGAAAAACAGCATCTTTGTAGGTTCTTCGATATTTCTGCTTTTGTAAACTGTGTACCAGTTTCATACCAAAGAAGTCACAAATGTCACTCATGATGAAATACTTAAACTTCGGTGAACTGATAACAAGAGAATGAAAGGAGTCCTTCAGCATTTCTTCATATATATATATATATATATATATATATATATGTAGGTCTTTAGTTATTCGGGTTTTCTCCCGCGTAGAATTAAAAGTACCTTGGCGACGTTTCGACGAAGTCACATTCGTCATCTTCAGGCTGGTGTCTTCAGCTTCGTGCTTCTAAGAGTGGTGTGTGATCGCAGCTGTTTCTTCCTTTTAACTGCCAGTGGGGTTG
>NW_015387215.1:301484-303041 GCF_001527695.2 Protobothrops mucrosquamatus
ATATATATATATATATATATATATATATATATATATATATATATATATATATATATATATATATATATATATATATATATATATGTTTCCTTAAGGAATGAGCTCTCTTTGTGCATTCTTTCAAATATAAGGAGAAAAAATTAAGGAAAAAGTCTGGTGGCACACATTACTCCATTTCCTATAGTTCTCTGTATCCTCACTTTCAAATCTTTTAGCCCTGAGTAGGGTTAAAGCACTGTGAAGCTACTTCTATTTGTAATCAATTAGACATGAATACTGTAAAAGGTTTTCAGATTTTCTAGTTCTCACAAAGAGATCCTACTTTAGTATTTTACGCTTCTGAAGAATGCACAAAAACGGCTTTGAGTTAATTGCTGGCTATTGAGCCAACCTTCACCTCTGGCTCTATGAAGGACATTAAGATTCATAGGAAGCTACCCCAAGATTGTGGTTAAAAAAAGAAGAGAGAGAAACAGTCAAGTTGAAAGATCAGAAAAATGATCAAGTCTTACCAGAGCACACAGCAGTAACCGGGATAATCCGGTGACCAATAAACTTCCCACCTTCTTCCAAAGCTACAATTCTGAGAGAAGCCAACTCTGGCATCAAAATCTGGCAGGGAAAAATTGTTTGATGGTCTGTAACATTTTTCCCCTTAAAAAACAAATCCCAAGGTGGGGGAAACTAGTTCCATAGCTATACTTTGGAGGTCCCCTTATCTTCTGTGCTTTCATATCTAAAAGGGCTTCTATGTTCTTGTGGATAATATCACTTACTAAGGCCATATCTTGTTCTAAGCAAGTCACTGAGCTGTTTCCCTTTCTCCTCATCACACCCCCAATTATTCCTCTTCTCACTACCTGATTCAACTTAGCTCAAGAGTAATATCACTTTAAAAAAAAAATATTCTGCCAGCCTCAAGGTCAGCCACCCATATGCAGGGAGGATTCCCTATATGGGTTGGTCCTCTTAACATAAACTTTTCTGATAGCCAAGAGATATCTGGTTGGAAGTATGATATTCTTAGAAATATATAAATAAAATAACTGTACTGAAATCTTCTTTATATCTTTTGGTTTTCTCTCTCTTTCTCTTTCTTTTTCTATCTATCTACCTATCTATCATTGTGGACAATATGAACCACTGCTGATCTGCTTTCTTCATTCCTAATTTTGAGAAGATAGTTCTATACTGGCTCTGAGGGACAAATGACATGGATTTTTTAATTTGTTAACTAACACAGTTATTTTGTATTTCGTATTTTAATTTGATGTATTTTCTCTCTTTTAAAATAATGTTGGTTCATTGCAGATTGGAATATAGGATAGCTGTATGGATTGGTTAGATAGCTTTTAACCTTCCTAAACTGAAAAGATAAATCTTCAGATTGATTATTTTCTCTGTTCAGGTACAACACAGACAGGAATTTAGGAATAGCTTTTAACATTCCTAAATTGAAGAGGCTGAAGATTATCTGAAGATAAGAAAAAGTTTGTTAGTACAAATTGGGGTCTGGTTTATCTCTTTAGTGAACTCTAAACAACCTTTTTCCTTACA
>NW_015387215.1:305831-310426 GCF_001527695.2 Protobothrops mucrosquamatus
TATTATGCTGAAATTAATCATTGTGCAGCTGAAAGGGAACAAAGAATATTCTGTGTACAGAGCGATTAAGGGAGACAGAGGCAATGAAGACAGGAGATTATCAGAGATAAACCAACTTTGCTATTGTTTATAATTGTTCTGCACACATAAAATAGTAGCAAGAGTTTTTCTGGGGCAGTCCCAATAGATATTGATGCAAGAATCATAACCTCTAGGTAGAGTGATTAATAGTATACATCTTTTAAACGAATTCTTAATATCTAATATTATTAAAACACTACAGCTAGCTAATAACAATCTCTGTTACAATAATAAAAACAACAAATATACTCTATAGGTAATTGCACATTATGTCCGACACCATGGAATGTGCAACTATTATCCCAATTTCATTTGTACAGAGAAATTCTCTTTGGGTATATATGTATAAATTGGAATGAGCTCCTATATACAGATATAAAACATAACTAATCACTAAGGATGCCTTTAAAAAGGATACTCTACAAACTGGATGGGTGACCTGGTCAACAACTCATAAGCCTTTAATTCAGTGAAGGAGGAAACGACATAACTGTGGTTTTTCTCTGGAAAAGTAAGAAAGAAAGCATAGAACATAATTTTTTGTTTTCAAATCCATCCCTTCTTCAATTTAATTTCCAATCCTTGTTATCATTTCTAAATAAAAATGCTGGTTGCACATGCTGCTTCACATAAAAAATAAAAGAAGACACAGAAAGAGTTGGGGTTCAGGTGGAAATTCATTTTAGGATTTCTTCGAGCATGAAATTGTATCCAGGGAGATTACTTATGGCAACAAATTTGTAGATAACATAACCTCTGCAGATAATATGGGAGGAACCAGTCACTGCCTAATTAAGGTTGCTATTAAACTGTGTTTCATGGGGGGGAGGATAGCATTTGTGCTGCCACAAATTCTACTTGTCACATGCTGTAGAACCTTCATGAAATAGTTGTACAATAAGCTTCCACTTATGTGCAATGAAGCCATTTTTATTGTGTCTAGGAACATATTTAAAAATAGAATAGAAACCATAGATTAACTTTGAAAGCTGGGACCCGCAAGATATCTAAACTTTAACTCCTAACATTTCCAACCAACGTTATTTTGAAAGTCAAAATCCAGCCTATCAGTTGTTCTAAATTCAGGAAGGAGGTCAGAAAAAATTACCACATTTTTCTGTGTATAAGACGCACCATTGTATAAGACGTTCCGGCATGCGAGTTCCAAGCTAACAGCAAACAAAGTCCCCCAGCGCTCTAAATAGATGCCTCCCGGCAGGCCCCCCCCCCCACCTAACCAGCATCCGGCACGATGAGCATGCATAGTCAGTTCACACCAGCAGCCTTCTGACCCTGGTAAACAAACCGGTGTGAGCACCAGCGTGACAGCAAGGGAAGGGAAGCAAAGGCAGGTTTTAAACTCCCCGCTCTTTCTCCCTGCCAATCAGCTGTTTGGTGGAGTGCTGAACAGCTGAGCCAGCAAATCCGGAAGTTCGGCTGGCCGCTATTATGGAGCAGGATGGCCTCGCAGCTGCATTCCACAGGGTCCCCGGCCAGCATACAGGTACGAGAGAGGGAAAGGGCTGTTGCTGCCATCCATGCTGTTGGTCCCATCTGCTGCCTCTGGACGCCGCCATCCAATGATCTTGCCCCCTCTCCCCTCCTGTTAGTGGCAAGCCCACAGGGGCTTGACACCTGCACCAGGCAGCATGGCAGCGGCATGTAAAGAACCCACACAGGCATGCTCTGGGCTGCGGAGGTTGCCATTATTTTTTCATGTACTTGTATAAGAGGCACCTGATTTTTGAATAGGGTGTTTGCAGGAAAAAATAGTGTCTTATACATGGAAAAATACAGTAGCTCTTTTAAAGGTACTGCAACTTGTGACTAGAATGTAGAATTGGCTCAGTTTTTCCATTGCTAAAATTTGCACCAATTGAATATATATAGGGAATAATTTTTTGAATTCTTTGTCTCAATTTCATTATTATTTATTATCTATTCTTTAAGCATAGAATGGGATAAAGGTCTGCAATTTCATTGGGTTTTCATCAGTTTCATAAATTCTTATTCAGTGTTTGGCCCAAATCAGAGAATGTTTTTGATAAACTTGGGCAAAAGTGATGAAAATATAGATAATGACACAAGGTTACAGATATACAGTTTTCTCCCTGTTAATTCTCAATGAGTCAGTGATGCATAATAAGTCCACAAGCAGGTAAAGCTCCTTGGGTTACATGCTTCTGAAGAAGAAACCACACATGATAAATACCTATTGTGCATCAACAAACCCAAATCTTGTTCCAATTTCTGCCTTGGAATGTGGCCTCACCTGGCCCATAAGATGTTGTATCCTCTAGAAGATGGATGGCAAATGTGGCTTGAGGGCTAGATACACTTTTAGATTATCTCAGCTGGCTTTCAGACTAATTTATAAAGCCGTTATAATTAATTTAGACCCTGTCCTAGATTCTTCATGGAGATTCACATGAAGACACAGATTAGGCTCTATCAGGAAGGTTTTTAAAATTTTGGACCTGGAAAAACTATACGTAAGTAATAAGTATTCGTTCAATTGAATGAATGCTGTATTCAGCTGCTGAATACAGCTGAAAGATGCTGTATTTAATTTTTCATCGTTTAGAAGCAGGGTCATCTTCTGCTCACTTAGACAATCACTGAAACATACAGTTCATCTAGTGGTGCAATAACTTTTCCTTGACTGATACCACCCTGTATCATACTGCTACTAGAAGTAGGGCTCCCCCCCTCCATATATAGGTCCTAAACCACATAGAACAATGTTAAATAATGACATTTACACAGTTAATAGATACATAGTTTTCAGTGCAAATATAAGTGAGGCTTGCTTTAACCATAGAAAAACATTTTCCTTAACAGGAGAAAACAAATCGTTCTTACGTGCTGAAATTTCAAAACTTTCAAATTTGATGGGTTGAATGTAATTCACCAGACTGGACATTTCTTCATAAGCAGTCACTTCCAGACCTGCAGTTCCCTAAACAGAATTTTGAGGGTTACAGAGCAAATTGTGATGCAAACTCCAGTGATGTGCAAAATAAGTATCAGAAAGGACTTAAGCAGAAGTCAGAAGAACAACCAAGGGTGACTGGTGCCTTCCTCTTTGAATATTATATTATATGCTCTGCAGATCTGAGTCTTTCAGAATTGGATTTCCAACTAACTGCATCTATTTACACAGTCTTTTTGGAGCTGTAGTTCCAACCTACCTGGAAAGTCATCAGGTTAGGGAAAGCTGTTCTTGTAAAATTAGGACTAGAATATGCAAAGAGGGATAAGCCCTACTCAAGATTCTGCCTCTTCCTCAAGATTAGGACTAGAATATGCAAAAGAGGGATAAGCCTAGCCCTATTCATGATTCTGCCTCTAGACAGTTAATGAGGATTGATTTTCTCTTGCCCTTTCCTAGCTGATTGGGCAAGGATAGCTGATTACTGACACACCAGAGAGGGCAGAATTTAGCAGCTGTGTGGTAAAACAACAGAGCTAAAGACAATGCATACTTTTCAGACCTCACCAGCTGGTTTTCCCATGGCTGTGTCAGTGTTATGTCTTCCAGACTTCCAAGGAATTTCATTTATTTATTAGTTAAAAAGCTTAGCCAATATTGTCATTATTAAAATAATTCCAAAAGTCATGCTCTGTCAGAATTCAGGAAAGACACAACACATTTGAAGGGCTAATCTTTTATGATAGGACAGCTGACACCAATGGATAAATCTTAGCCATTTCAGAGAACTATTCTGTTACGTTTCTAGAGAGAATCATACAAAGGATGAAGGTGAAAATTAATAACATCATCAACTTTTCAGTAAGAATAGCTGACCAAGATAAAATAATCTCTGCAAAGTATACTAATACTGTAATCACGATATATGATAAAGTATACCAATACATGTAATCATGAGCCTAGCAAAAAGATTAGGGGTGAAATGATAGCAGTGTTCCAATATCTAAGGGGCTGCCACAAAGAAAAGGGTGTCAACCTATTTTCCAAAGCACAGAAGGCAAGATAAGAAACAATGAATGGAAACTAATCAATAAGAGAAGCAACCTAGAACTAAGGAGAAATTTCCTAACAATGAAAACAATTAACCAGTGGAACGGCTTGCCTCCAGAAATTGTGGGTGCTCCATAACTGGAGACTTTTAAGAAGAGTCTGGACAGCCACTTGTCTGGAATGGTATAGGGCAGGGGTAGGCAACCTTGGCTCTTTTATGACTTGTGGACTTCAACTCCCAGAATTCCTGAGCCAGCCATGCTGGCTCAGGAATTCTGAGAGTTGAAGTCCATGAGTCATAAAAGAGCCAATGTTGCCTACCCTGGGTATAGGGTCTCTGTTAGATCGCGCAGGCAGTAAGACACGAGTCGAGTGACAGTCAGCTCTCGGTTTATTGGCAAGGCATCAAGTAAATCCGGACTGGCTCTCTGGGCCAGGGGAGCCCTCTTTTATGGGATTCCCCTGGCTTGTAATCACACAATTCCATTGGCTGGCAAGACCCTGTTGCTAGTTAGCCAACCAGCAACGGGCA
>NW_015387215.1:310737-314624 GCF_001527695.2 Protobothrops mucrosquamatus
CGGTATTGTAAAAATTAAGGAATCAATCCTCTGATCCTAATGAAAAATCCCAATATTCATAAAAGCCCTATGCTGGGCCCTATAACATTTGGTCAGAGCTGCTCTCTGTCTTTACATACCAAATAAACCGATGATTTAAACATCGTACAGAGGATTTTCCCAGGTGGAAAACTGACGTCCGTCCCAGGCATGAAGCAAAAGATAAAATTGTACAGCCCAGCAATAAAGAAGCAAGACAAAACCTATATGTGTCAGTAAGCTGGGGAGGGTCCCCTATGAATCCCCATGCTGGCACTGAACCAGGCTTCTCTCCACGAGCATAACTGTGAAATGAATTTAACATTAAGTGTAGCTACCTGACTGCAAGAAATAAATGTTTTATCCTCGGCTTTAAACTGGAGGATTTAAACATTTACATCAGAGGAATGCAAAGAGCTGACTCTTCCCCCAAGCCTTGGGCATGGATGGAGGTTGACCAGCAAGAATGATGGGTCTTATGCTAGAGTTGGGCAGGGAAGGGTTGTTTTGTTTTCCATTATTTTTTTAACTAGTTTTGTTGTCAGCTGCCTAGAATCATCAGATTTTGTTGTCAGCTGCCTAGAATCATCAGAAGAGTTAGACGCCCATATAACTCGCCACTCACACTGTCCACATTTCAAACAGGACCAAAGAATGACGTTGTGGATGTAGTTTGCCAATCTCCCTGAATTTCCAGAAAGAGCAAACGGGTAGAATGGACACCTTAAACCGTTCAAGTGTAAGAGATGACCAGGCTGAGCTCCAGAGAGGAAAGAAGAGCATTATTAATCTTGAGTCTTTTTGCGCCCACAAGAGATCTTAATCTAGCCCACCTTGAGTTCCATTGATTCCGGTCAACTGACCATTAGTAGTTCAGATTCTTGTAGAGAGCATTAGCCTGTCATAAACCTGGAGTCGTTTAAACCGCCTGGCTTCCTCACTTCTTGCGCTTGACATAGATACTATTTCTCTTCTTAGAGCTGTTAAGCTGGGTCAGTTAGCACACAGGACACACTGCTTGAAGGGGATGATGAGTTTATTTCACAGGGTGAAAGACAGCAGAGCAATTGAAGGTGTGGCCACCTATTGAAACCAAGCCTAGGAAGATTTGGGCTTTGTCTCAAAAGTGTGTGAACAACGTTTTGCTTTCAGGCAGACATGTCAAACACAAGGCCCAGGGGCCGGATGCGGCCCACGAAGTGGTTTCATGTGGCCCACGAAGCCATCCTGGAAACAGTGAGGGAACGGCTCCCACTGCCTTGGCCCTGGCCCAGGCCAGCCGGGAGCCAATGTACAATTTTGTGGTGGCCATCTATGCTGAAACACATTCAGTCTTAGCTCCACAAGACAGTCTAGAAACAGCAAGGAACCAGCCCCTGCCGTGTCGGCCCCGCCCCCTGGGTGCATGCTGGGGAGGTGTCACCCTTTGTGAGGAATGAAGAAATGGACCATGCCTTGGCGCTTGCCCCGGTTCCACCCCGTTCTGCCAGAGACCCTCAGATCTGTCCCACTCCTGCCCAGGCCCCCACAGGCACCCTTGACGTGAACGATGTAGAGCTAGCCATGCCCACCCAGTAGGCCACACCGACTCCATCCACATCCACCCAGTAGGCCGCACCCATCCTGGCCACACCCACCTGCCCCCCCAAGGGCAACCGCAATGCTGATGCGGCCCTCAATGAAATTGAGTTTGACACCCCTGCTTTAAGGGGTCAAATTGAAAAGAGGTGATCTCTCTCTGAGAGGGTGATCATCTGCCTCTTTCCATACCCAGGTCCTGACTTTGAGTGATGGGTTGTTAAGAGGCTGTAAGAGAGTTATCTACCTTGAGGGGATTTTCTTTAGTATTCAGTCAATCAGAATAGCACTGGAAGGGACCTTGGAGGTCTTCTAGTCCCACCCCCTGCTCAAGCGGGAGATCCTATACCTGTGGTGGTGAACCTATGGCACGCGTGCCACAGGCGGCATGTGGAGCCGTCTCTGGTGGCACGTGAGCCATTGCTGAGCCGAGCTGCTCCCTCCTCCTCTCCGCGCATGTGCAGCTCTCCCTGCATGCACAGTCTGAGAATTGGCAAGAGGCTATAAAAGGAGCAACTTTCGGCGGAAGCAGCATTTGCTGCAGACAGCGAGAGAGCGAGCACAAGTCGAAGCAGACAGCAAGCCAACAAGCGAGAGCTGACAGTTCGGTGGCCACACCCACTCGGTGGCTATGCCCACCCGGCACCCGGCGATGCATAAGTAGGTTTTGGGTTGCAGTTTGAGAACTCAATCTCTAAAAGGTTCGCCCTATACAATTTCAGACAAATGGTTGTCCAGTCTCTTCTTAAAAACCTCCAGTGATGAAGCATCTACAACTTACGAAGATGTTCCACTGGTTAATTGTTCTCGCTGTTAGGAAGTTTCTCCTTAATTCCAGGTTGCTTCTCCCCTTGATCAGTTTCTAACCATTGTTTCTTGTCCTGCTCTCTGGTGCTTTGGAGAATAATGTGACCCCCTCTTCTTTGTTGCAGCCCCTCAAATATTGGATTAGTGCTATCATGTCACCTCTAGTCCTTCTTTTCTCTAGACTAACCCATTTCTGCAACAGCTCTTCATACGTTTTAGTCTCCAGGCCCTTTAATCATCCTAGCTTCCCTTCTCTGCACTTTTCCCAAAGTCCTAACATCTTTTTTTCAATGTGATGAGACGTTGGAAAAAAGTGCATAGAAAAGCAACTAGGATGATTAAAGGCCTGGAGACTAAAATATATGAAGAACAGTTGCAGGAGTTGGATATGGCTATTTTTAAGTTGCCAGCAAAAGACATGATTTGTCTGTTTCATCCTAGATGTAGGTAGAATGGCTTAGATTGTCTTTTGTCTTGTAATTTTAGGGTTGAGTGACAGCTCGGGAATGGTTGGAGTCATGAATGGCAAGGGTGATGTGGAAGTTTTCTCATCCTATATAAATCTCTGCCCCAAATGGAGTTTAGGACTTTAAACATGGTTGTTATTACTTGTGGCAATCCTCTAGCTCTGAACCTATGGCACGGGTGCCACAGGTGGCACACAGAGCCCTCTCTGTGGGCACGTGCGCCGTCGCCCCAGTCCTAGGCCTTCAGCTGGGTTTTATAAAACCTTTTCACTTTAGGCCTCCACCGCTGTGTGCAAAAAAAAAAAAAAGGTTAAATCAATCAATGAATTTCAACTTTTCGCAGGAAAAAAAAGATCTCACAAAGTTGGAATTGATTGATTGAAATTTTTAGTCCCACCCAGTCTGCCGTTACCACCGCAGCCACACCCACCCAATGGGCCACACCCAGTCAATGGGCCACGCCCACCCGGCACCCGACGATACGTAAGTGGGTTTTGGTTTTCAGTTTGGGCACTCGGTCTCTAAAAGGTTTGCCATCACTGCTCTAGCTGATAGAATGCTCCTGGATTTATATTTGGTCTTGAAGAAGTGGAACAGAACAGAGTTTGAAGGGACCTTGGAGGTCTTCTAGTCCAACCTCTTGCTCAAGCAGGAAAGCCTATACTGTTTCAGACAAATGGCTGTCCGATCTCATCTTGAAAACCTCCAGTGATGGAGCATCCACAACTTCTGAAGGCAAAGCATTCCTCTAGTTAATTATTCTCACTGTTAGGAAATTTCTCCTAAGTTCTAGGTTGCTTCTCTCCTTGATGAGTTTCTGTTAGATCGCGCAGGCAGTAAGACACGAGTCGAGTGACAGTCAGCTCTCGGTTTATTGGCAAGGCATCAAGTAAATCCGGACTGGCTCTCTGGGTCAGGGGAGCCCTCTTTTATGGGATTCCCCTGGCTTGTAATCACACAATTCCATTGGCTGGCAAGACCCTGTTGCTAGTTAGCCAACCAGCAACGGGCATGAAA
>NW_015387215.1:314902-328912 GCF_001527695.2 Protobothrops mucrosquamatus
TCCCCTGGCTTGTAATCACACAATTCCATTGGCTGGCAAGACCCTGTTGCTAGTTAGCCAACCAGCAACGGGCATGAAACTGTATGCAGATGGAGAAGGGCAATCACCCTTAATGGGCGATCAATGGTGAAGGGCAATCACCCTTAATGGGTGATCAGGATATGCATAGGGGATTAAGGGGGGGGGAATACAAAGAACATAACAGTCTCCTGCTTGAGTAGGGGGCTGGACTACTAGAAGACCTCCAAGGTCCCTTCCAATTCTTTTATTCTGTTAAAAGATGCCTAGAGCATTCAGCTTAGCAGAAAATTACAGTTTAATTATTTCATAAAAAAGGAAGTTTTTCTACTTTTTATGAGATCCTCTGATCATCTTTCATTAAGCGAAGGAAAGTATGAGGTCCAAACTATTTCACCTGGTTAAAGGCAGGACAATATCCCATGAATATATATGACTGTACAAGAGATCATTAAGCTAAGGCCTTGGAAGCTAAGCTAAAGTCTTGAATAATTACCGCATACTTAGGTATATGGTAATTGTCTATATGGTAATACACAAAATCATAAATCATACCTCATCAGACTGTAGCTTTTTAATCTCTTCCTCATTTAGGTTTTCCAAATTTCTCTCTCCTTCAGGAACTTCTTCATCCTCCTCAATTGGTTTGGCTGACAATTTGAAAGAAAAATCGGTATGCTTATGAAAGTTCGCATCTAATCTGTAATTCCTCCAGACCGACATTTCCCCATCCAACTGCCATTCTGGAGCTTTAGAGGCTCACTCATCCAGGCACAGATTGCTGACCAGTATGAACTACAACATACTAATAGTCAGTGGAGGCAGGTCATAAAAATGTTAACTAAAAGCAAATTAAGAAGGTTAGTTTGGATATGTACCACTGTAACTCCTTTATCTTATAGGGCTCTGTAATATATAAGAAAATAATTAGCAGTGGTTACTGAGCCCCTATAAATTTTTAATTTACATGGTTTTTTGAGACATGAATTCAGATTTTATTTCTTTAGCAACAAATGCAAAAGTAGATGTTGCTCTTTGAAAAGTAAGTTCACTGGATGACTTTGAGACAGTCGCTATCTCTCAGTCCAATTTACCCAGCAAAATTATTATTGTGGGGGAAAATGAGAAGAAAGTGTTAAGAATATCTTGAAGCCTTACATTATCTTTATATAGTTCTATCCTTAGTCTTTCATTTTGCTAAAGAGAGTCAGACATTTATGCAGCTCTGTTCTCTATTATACATTCTCTAAGACTCCCATAACACCTATTTTTTATGCAGTCATGATGCTGTTTATGTGGTCCCTTAGATAATCCTGAATCACTACACGTAGCCCTTCACTTATAACTGCAACTGAGTCCAAGATTTCTATTGCTAAGCAAGGCAGTTGTTAAGTGAGTTTTGCCCCATTTTCAACCTTTTTTGCCATGATTGTTAAGCGAATCACTACAGTTGTTAAGCGAATCATGTGGTCGTTAAGTGAATCTGGCTTCCCCCATTGATTTTGCTTGTCAGAAGCCTGCTGGGTCAGTTACAAATGGTAATCACATGACCGTGGGACAGTGCAACTGTTATAAATACATGCCAGTTGCCAAGTGTCTGAATTTTGATCACGTGACCATGGGGATGCTGCAATGGTTATAAGTATGAAAACCGGTTATAAGACTTTTTTCAGTGCTGTTGTAACTTCAGATAGTCACTAAACAAATAGTTGTAAGTAAAGGACAACCTGCATTCCAGGGTAAAAAATACCCCAAAGGAAGATTTTTTTGTCATAATCTTCCTTAACCTGAGAGTTTTCAGTTGTTTGGGGATGACAATTCTCACAATTCCTGGGCAAATATTTTCCCCATGTTGTCTTGAAATTCTGGAAATTATAGTCATAATACATAGTTGGAGGAAGCCAAGTTTGGAAAGGCTGCTGTATGATATGATACCTGTGCTATCCTTTTCTATAGGTAGGGGTTGGTCTGTGACTTCATCCTCCAAACTCTTCCTCTTCTTCGGAATATCTTGGTTTTCCCCAGGCATGAATTGGTTCTTCTTGTTCTTAATCAAGATCTTCCCCATGAGATCCTGAGGACTTGGAAGTGGAACTCCTGGTTTCAGCTACCAAAGAAAAAAACAAAGAAATGGACCAAGTTAACGTTCACATCATCATCACAGTAACACAGAACGCAGATGGTCTGGACAAGTGAATCCGAATGACTACTTAACTATTTAATTTTCTTATTCACTTACTGGATATTTTTCCAGGGGTTCGGTCAGTAACATGTCTCCAAAGATGGTCCTGCAGTACTCAGCCATCTTTGCTTGCTGCTTAGGCCTAAAAGAAAATACAAGAAAGGAGTAAATTATGAAAAAACCCTGAGTTTAGCATCACCTGTTTTACTCCCTATTTATATCCTAGCATGTGCAAGATTGATCTAAATTTACTACCTCAGAAAATGTTTGGTTTTGTTCTAAACCTTGGTCTATATCTCCTCTCTACCATATCCTCTCTACCATATCCCTATTGCATGGTAATTGTTTTAAAAATGCCCTTGAAAATTATTTAGAGTTAATTTAAGATTTTTTTTCTCACTTTCTTAATTATTACATAATTTGACTACCACACTGCTGCATTCCACATTTATTCAGATCGAATACACTTCCCAGGTCCATTTTAATGGATACATTTTCTAGGAAATCTAGAAATAATTGTTTCAATGTTTATGGATGGGAAGATTGGGTGAGAATTTCCTTTTACTTATAAATAAGTTTTGAAAAGGTAGGTGTCAATTTTTGCCATCTCTTGATTGTGAATCCTGCTTAGCCTTTCGTGAGTTGTCTGAGCACGAAATTGAAAAAACAACTTCCGGAGAAAACCCACAGCTGGAGGAAATATGTTTATTGGCTGAAAACTAGCATGGCACATGCGTATACAATTGCTTTCTCATGTAATTGACTGGGATTCTGCATGGCGATTGTTTTTTTTTCTCCTTTAAAGAGTAGGCCACAGTTAATTTTGATTTGCTAGAAGGTTGCTAATAATATTGCAGCAAGAATTAATTTATCCTGACTGACTGAATGCCCTCCTCCCCACTTCCAGTTTATCAAAACACAGATTCAATCTTTTCCCACTGAGTAAGATCTTAATACTTACAAATCCACATGGTTCTCAAAAGACAGGATTACGGGGTAGGGAGAGGTTTTAAAAGCGCTTTCTGCAATAGCCTCAACTGCATCCTGTATGAGACAAAGAGAGAGAAGGAGAGTGAAGGAGAGATCGGCTTTTCATGAATGTAATTGAATGTTTGCATAGGTAGAAGAAACCTACATCAGTGGTGGCGAACCTAGGGCACGGGTGCCAGAGGCGGCACTCAGAGCCCTCTCTGTGGGCACGCGCACTATCGCCCCAGTCCTAGGCCTTCAGCTGGGTTTTATAAAACCTTTTCGCTTTAGGCCTCCGCTGCCATGTGCAAAAAAAAAAAAAAAAGGTTCAATCAATCAGTCAATTTCAACTTCTCGTGGAAAAAAAAGATCTTGCAAAGTTGGAATTGATTGATTGAACTTTTTAGTCCCACCCAGTCTGCTGTTACCACCGCAGCCACGCCCACCCAGTGGGCCACACCCACCCGGCACCCGACGATGCATGTGGGTTTTGGGTTGCAGTTTGGGCACTCGGTCTCTAAAAGGTTTGCCATCACTGACCTACATCATTCAAATGTTGATGTGTGCTGGGTGTTTCTGGGGACAATTTTAATTGAGCAATATGTGGAAAACCATGGATTACTCATGTCTGGGAGAAAGCCTTCACATATATAACTGGAACCCAAATCAGTAATATGTGCATATTTGTGTGGAAATTATCAGCGCAATACTGTACAATGGTCAGTTGCCTGGAAGTATCAGAGTTTCTAGTATCATGTGAATCGTCATTTATAGACTGATGCCTGATGTTAAAGGACAAGGGACCATGACCACCAGTGAAATGGAGAATGCCATTGTCATGGTTCCGACAGATGGAACTCTTCAAAGAACTTTGAGGCATTGTTTACCTTAAAGATTTTTTATTTGAGTAGCATAGCATTGGCACTAACACAGTCGTAGCCAAAAACTGGATTCCCTTCCCCTGAGCCCATAGTATCAAAGCACAATTCCCTCCTCCAATTAACAGTCATAAATCACATTCCCCAATTAGTTTGAAATGCAGGCTCTCTCTCCATTTCTCCAGCCGCCAATTCTTATCATCTCTTATTTCATTAACCTTGGTTCACACACTAAGTCCAGTATTATTATGTCTATCTAAACTCTCATGCACAATCCTCCCCCCCAGCATCATCTAACTCTAAAAGTAAAACATAAGAAGAAAATTGTTGCATCTCTAACTGTTGTCAAAGCAAAAACATCCGATGTTAGCAGCGTTGACAGCCATAATGTCCATAATTGGGAAATAGTTAGTGTAATGTCTGATTATATTGGGAATATGTTTAAAGTGTATACAGTATGGGTTTAATTGTCTGTGGTGAGAACTGCAGAAGATTTGAAAAAAATGGTATTTGGGTGGGGGGGAACCCACTGGCAATTACTTCGTAATTTTTGGAATTATTTTGAAATACATAAATATACCAAAATACAGAGATAAGCACTTTTAAAAATGAGCAATTGTGTCTTTGTCCTCTTCTAATTTTATAGGCTGAAATTGCAATTAAACTCTCCTAACTTTAGCCTGATTATACCTCAGTCTAATTTAAAATGCAACTGCCATGGCAATTTACTTGCATTTTATAATGACCTATTCCATATACCAAATTAAACATTATGATGACTGAGTCCATGGTCAAATTTATTGTTAAAGCTAACAGCTCTAACCATAGTCTGTAAATCTACATACAGATTTAGCCATGGTGTAGCAATCAGAAATTGTAGCAAAGGAAAGGATGTCTGCAACAGCACTTTTTTTTCACCCCCTGAGGTTCATCAAAGCTTATTTTCAAAAAGAAAGAGCTGTGGAACTAATTAGCTAATCAGCTGAACCTATATACAGCTGCCTTTTTATTTGATAAATTAAAAGGGAGAAAGAAAATATTGGTTGGGCTAACCATAGAAAGGTGACATTAGAAAAAAGTAAGGTTCTACATTTAGGCAAGAAAAACCAAATGTACAGGTATAGTATAGGGGGTACCTTGCTCAATAGTAGTAACTGTGAGAGAGATCTCGGAGTCCTAATGGACAATCACTTAAATATGAGCCAGCAGTGTGCTGCAGTTGCCAAAAAAGCCAACACAGTGCTAGGCTGCATTAACAGAGGGATAGAATCAAGATCACGTGAAGTATTAATACCACTTTACAATGCCTTGGTAAGGCCACACTTGGAATACTGCATCCAGTTTTGGTCACTACGATGTAAAAAAGATGCTGAGACTCTAGAAAGAGTACAGAGAAGAGCAACAAAGATGATTAGGGGACTGGAGGCTAAAACATATAAGGAACGGTTGCTGGAATTGGGTATGTCTAGTTTAACAAGAGAAGGACGAGGGGGGACATGATAGCAGTGTTCCAATATCTCAGGGGCTGCCACAAAGAAGAGGGAGTCAACCTATTCTCCAAAGCACCTGAAGGCAGGACAAGAAGCAACGGATGGAAACTGATCAAGGAGAGAAGCAACCTAGAACTAAGGAGAAACTTCCTGACAGTTAGAATAATTAACCAATGGAACAACCTGCCTCCAGAAGCAGTGAATGCTCCAACACTGGACATTTTTAAGAAGAGACTGGACAGCCATTTGTCTGAAATGGTGTAGGGTTCCTGCTTGAGCAGGGGATTGGACTCAATGACCTCCAAGGTCCCTTCCAACTTTTTTATTATTATTATTATTATTATTATTATTATTATTATTATTATTATTATTATTATTATTATTATTATTATTATTATTATTATTATTATTATCAAACTACCCTTATTTGTGGCAAGATAAATGTGCATAGAATGAATGAACATAACTCTTGGAAAAGAGACTGTGGGAGGAGAGGAATCCTTTTAAAAAGTTGATGATCATTAATAAAATTTTCACACCCGCTTCTGACAAAATCATGGAGGCATTTGATCTGGTCCAGCAGAATTTTTGTACATTCTTAATATTGTAATGAGGTGGGATTTGTTAAGCTAGGCTTTTGAGGATTGCATGATTTGATTATGTGCCAGATCAAAGACCTATCCTGATCAGCACCAATTTTCCTATAGAGGCCAAGTGGTTTTTTTATGAACATTGCATAAGAAGGTCAGGAACTGAAACTGCTGCTCCCCAGTCATCTCGGACTGATATTAAAAAGCCTCGTATGGAAAAAGTATCATAATAAACAGCTACAGTAATTGTCTTATCCTCTATTAATATGTTTGACCGGTCTTTAAAGCAATCTCTATTCTTGGTATATTGTAACGGTAAAGAATTCCCTGTCCTGTCGTGTCTGACTCTAGGGGATGGTGCTCATCCCTGTTAGCTGAGGGAGTCAGTGTTGACATTTCCATGATCATGTGGCTAGCATGAAGGAACACTGTTACCTTCCCACCGGAATGGTACCTATTTCTCTACTTGGATTTGCATACTTTCAAACTTCTAGGTTTGCAGGAGTTGGGGCAAGTAACAGGAGCTCACCCTGTCATGTGATACTGGGGCTGTCAGCTTTCCAGCTGACAAGCTCAGCTTCTTTAACGGCTGAGTCATTGCGCCCCCTACCTCTTTATATTGTATAATTGAATAAAGTTTACGAATGAGGTTTTTGCTTGTTCCACCACTCACTTTCTTTGGACAATCATGCATTGTGAGACAGCATTCTAATTTTTTTAATCTGGAATTTATATCTGTGTTTTTTTACGTTGTGTTTTATCTCATTGCTGTGTGCCACCCAAAGTTGCTTTTTGTGAGATAGGGGCTATATAAATTTGATAATAAACAAACAAATAAAGAAAGAATGCATTTGCGAAACCTCTTTATTTATTTTCCCTACTCCAATACTGTAACTAAAAGTTTTTGATAACACTTCTTTCTATACAATTATATATGCCTTCTCCTGTGGTCCAGCCATTGATTGACATCATTTTAAATAGGACATTTATCTTCTGTGGGTAAAATGAGGCTCATTCTGCAGCAACTGTAATGCCAAATGAATTTTATCAGCACATAACAAAACTGAGGAAAGCCAAAAAATGGGCTTTATGAAAGAGAGGCCAAGTTGGTGAACTCCAGCTCACCAAGAGTCAACTGTACTGAATGGCCTATAACCATGGTGGCGAACCTATGGCACGCATGCCACAGGTGGCACCAGAGCCCTCTCTGTGGGCACGTGCACCATTGCCCCAGTCCTAGGCCTTCAGCTCGGTTTTATAAAACCTTTTCGCTTTAGGCCTCCACCGCCATGTGCAAAAAAAAAAAAAAGGTTCAATCAATCAATTTCAACTTCTTAGGGGAAAAAAAAAGTTCTTGCAAAGTTGGAATTGATTGATTGAACTTTTTAGTCCCGCCCAGTCTGCTGTTATCAGTGAAACCATGCCCACCCAATGGGCCACGCCCACTCAATGGGCCACACCCACCCAATGGGCCACGTCCACCCGGCACCCGATGATACATAAGTGGGTTTTGGGTTGCAGTTTGGGCACTCAGTCTCTAAAAGGTTCGCCATCACTGCCCTATAACTTTAGATTGTCTTTTGCAGAACAACTTTTAATTGAACAAGCAGTTGATCATGGATTGGGGAGGGGAAGACTGATCCTTCCTCTTGATCTGATCTGATCCCAAAGGAAACTGATGTAGGTTCAAATCAGGAGAGAGCCACCTCTTTCCACCCACAAGTTTTTTGGAGAGGAAAGCTAAGAAGGAAGAAAGAAGAGAGGGGAATGTCCAAATGTTATATAAGCTATAATGAAAAGTACATGCTGTGCTAACACTCTGTAATTCCTTTTCAAGTTTCATTGTTGTGGTGCAGAGCAATCATCCCCTATAATTATAGCTCCACTCAAGCACAATAGCGTCTATTTGCTCTGTAGATTGCGTGGTGTTGTGTCATGGTAATTGTGAGGTCATAAGATGGAGAATATAAATTGTTAACACCAAAAACTACTACCAGGGTAATCATTTAAAGGGACCTTTTATTCTTTTCCCTGCTGCTTAAATTATAGCTGAAGGTGGGAACCTACTGAGTGACTTTCTTTCTGAATTTTTGGGACAAAAGAAAATATTTAAATACTTGAAAGAGTAGTAAGAAAGAATAGGATTCTGATTATTTAAATATATAAGTCTATTGTTTATTATGCATGCATCACTGATGCAATATATAGATCTTAAGCACCTATAATTGAATTGCTATGTCTTATGTGACTTGATTACAGTAATGTCAAAGTATTGCTATGCAGAACGCGGAAAGTAACGGAAAACTTTAAGACCTTTAATTTCAAACTCATTTAGGAAAAAAAAAACCGAACTAATGAAATAAAATCTTTATTATGGTCAAAAACCAGCAAAATATATATTTAGAATAGAGGTACCTGGTTTTGTAGTAGTAAATCAGAGCACATATATAAGGTTCTTGGTGTTGTAATTGATGACATGCTAAACACAAACCACCTTGGGTTTGTGTTTAGTGTCATCTACTCCCCAATTCTGGGTACAATGCCTGTGTTCCAGATTTTTAAGATCAGTATAGCTAAGTGTAAATTGCTCCAGAGGAAAACAGCAAAGGGATATGGAAAACAAGTCATATGAGGAAAAGTTTAACAGACATGGAGCTTTTATAACCTTAAGATAAGAAGCATGTGCTATTTTTGTATGCTTCCCTCAAAAATAACTGGATCCTCAGAAGCTCCAGAGGCCCTGGATGCTGCTGCTCAAAAATCTCTTGGATCCACTTGGATTCCAACTGACCAAGTCTAAGAGAGTTGACTGACACTTTATCTAGTCTTATTGTCTGCAAACCATTTGATACTGCAGTTCCTGAGGAAATAGGATCCTTAGTTTTATCAACCATGCCACCAATTTAGATCCATGACCTTCTTAGGTGATTAAAATTTCTATGGTTAGGTTCACATGGTTGCAAATATTTTTCTTCTTGTTGTTGTGCCATATCTGTTATCGGACGTTGGCGATCATGTTGGCAATCCTGTTTTTATCAGCAGCCGCACGAAAAAGTGCTGCTGAGTTTTGTCCAAACCAGTTCCTTAGATTTTGAAGCCACGATGTTCTTCTTCTGCCTGGACCTTGTTTGCCTTCAATTTATTTTACATAAATAAATGGTTCTGCCTGCCATGAAAGAGATGGTGGTAGACTCCTTCCTAAAAATGCCATATCTGGATGTAACACTTTTGGACAACTTTTGCCCTATCCTTTTTTGGGGAAAGTTGTTGAGGAAGTGACTGGACTGGAACTTCAGAAAGCCCTGAACTAGATTATCTGGATCTTTTCTAGTTGGGTTTCAGGCTACAAAATACTACGGAGACACAGTGTTAAGGTTGTTTTCCTCCTTTCTCTGAGGCTGGTTCCAGTTGGTATAATTAGGAAGGAGGAGAGGCCAACCCTTCAGCCCCCTTAGCTGTGGAATGCCTCAGGGTTGGAAACTCCTGTCTTTCCTCTTTAACAACTACATGAAACCACTGAAAGAGGTCATCCTCCAACGTGGAGTGTAGTTACACCAGTATGCTGTTGATACCAGTTGTACATCTTGATCCTGAGCTGACTAAATAATGCCATCAAGATCATATCCCAATGCCTGGAGGATGTGAAAATCTGGATGGGGAAAAACAGTTACATTTAATTCTAGCAAGACGGAGTGGCTGTGGGTGGAAAGTTATCCTGGTATAAGGATTTTCTATCTTTAATTTGGGGTGGGGTAGCACGTTGTCAGATGGAATTATATGGGCTCAAAGAGAACAGAAAAAAATCACCAGCAAATGCATACCTTAAACAGTATTTCAGTTGTCATAGTGTACCCGTGGGTGATGATAGGTTCCTCATCTGGAGGACGTCCCTTCCAGCAATCAAGTTCCACACAACGACAACCAGCCAAGAGAGTTTGGCGATACATTTCAGGAGATGAGATTCCAGAAAACTGTCCAGCTGTTGAAAAGAAAAGAAAAGAAAAAGAGGTGTGTATATAAAATATTAATAGAACCATAAAACAATAACTGTTAAAATTACCACAAATAAGAAATGATTAAAAGATAGGGAGGGCGGCAATTGGAAAGTGGGTACCAGAGTGTATAAGTGTGAGTATGAGTGAGTGCGAAGGTGTAAAGTTGCTCTGTGTGGGTATGAATAATGTAGCAAACAAGAGGGAAAATGATTGTTCAGCAAGCAAATACGTTAGGTGATGTATATGTTATAAGCACCCAATAGGCTTACAGGCATCTGCCCTATGTTGTGGCAGATTGTGATTCATTTTGCCTATTTTCTTTGATCATCAGTGGCTAGATCTTGGTTGATTATCTTTCATAGCACCTGTTACCTAATCTTTTTTGAACTGGCAGAACCAGGAAATGTGGGGAATTGTAATCCTAAATACATATAAAAGTTGACCACTTGGAGAAAATTATCCTAACTGAGAAAATGAGTGTGTCTTGGTAGATATCACCATACCTGTTAGATAAGTGTTGTGGGATGAGCTGATGAAATAGTGGGAGAGTGGATGGTTCATATCTTGGTACAGCAACAGTTTGTCTTGAGATACGATGCTGTTTTCAGGACCACACAGGAACCAAACCATTCCTTCAGGAGACAGTTGTCCTGCAGGAGCAAATAATCATATTGTGACTGAGAGTGGAATTCANAGATAGATAGATAGATAGATAGATAGATAGATAGATAGATAGATAGATAGATAGATAGATAGATAGATAGATGGATGGATGGATGGATGGATGGATGGATGGATGGATGGATGGATGGATGGATGGATGGATGGATGGATGGATGGAGATGGATGGATGGATGGATGGACGGATGGACAAAGACAGACAGACAGATATAAATATAGATATAGAAACAGATAGACAGACAGACAGATAGAGAGAGAGGGATGGATGGACGGACAGACAAATAGATATAGATAGACAGACAGACAGACAGACAGACAGACAGACAGACAGATAGAGTAGAGAGATGATAGAGAGATGATAGAGAGATAGAAATGATAGAGAGAGGTAGGGTGGTAGGGAGGTAATGGACTAGTCTGAATCCTTACTCGGAGTCCTGAAAATTTTGTACTCTCAGTTATGTTGGTAGGACAGAGCAATGGAGGGGGGGGGCATACGGTTGGCTATATTTAAAAAAGTGAGACTCAGGAAAGCGAATGTAGTCCTTGTCAATCCAAAAAAGTTCTGATTGGCAGAAAGTTTAATTAGTGATAAAAGAGCAACGTATATCAAAGAGCCCCTCGTACCGCTCAATATCTCCTCGGTATTCTCCCTATAAAGAGATGAATTTGGCAACACTGAGTATTGTCTGCAATCATGTCAGTTGCATCAGAAAAGCTGGCTTGATGATATTGTTTCAAAGCAGGTCACTCTCTTGATTTGCAAACCTGCTTCGATGGTTGAATTGAAGCTTTCTTTTCAAAGCTTTGCTCAGCCTACTCAATACTCTCCAGTTCTGCTTCTGTGTTAATTGTACGTGGATATCGCTTGACACATTTGTCGTTTTGTTTGGTTTTTTTGTGGGGGAGGATGCATTGTCTTGCACAAGAGATCATTCCTCAGATTGACAGTCAATTCTCTCCCTACTTTTTAAAAAAGTAGAAGAGTTTGTTTAATATGCTAACGCTACTACATTATCTCCAGCTTCGTATTTATGTTTTATTATGTTTTTACTCATCTGGGTGAAATGTTTAATATACTGTATATTGCTAGTCCATGTACGATATGCCGTACACTAAATAAACACATCTCCAGCTTTGTTGATATAAAGGTTTACCTCTTCCCTGCCTTCCATCAGGTAAGGAATCTGTGAATTTCACTTAGAGGAAAACAGTGTGAGCAATTTTATTGCAATAAATAAAATAAACAAATGTCCCAGCTGTTATTTGTTTGTTTTTAATGTTATTCTTTCTGGACAGATTTGGTTGAATTCTTGACTCAGGAGAATGGTGCACTGGAAAATCTGCAAAAAATATCATTTGCTTGCAAGCAAGAACTGGTGGGACCATACAATAGGGAAAATCATGGAAAATGGGAAAGCTAAATTGCTCTGGGACTTTAGAATTCAAACAGGCAGGCAGCTGCCACGTAACATCCCAGACTTAACAACTGTCGATGAGAAAGACAAAGAAGTCTAGTGGATGTGGCAGTACCTGAAGACAGCAGAAGAGAAGAGAAAGAATTGGAGAAGATACAAAATACGAAGACCTGCAAATAGAAATAGAATGACTGTGGCAGAAGCAAGCAAAGGTAGTCCCAATAGTAATAGGGACTTTGGGTGCAATCCCAAAACAATTGCCACACCACTTGAGCATCATCGGCATTGACAAATTCACCATCAATCAATTGCAAAAGGCGGCTTTACTCAGAACGACTTCCATACTGCAACATATATCTGTAACACCATCAAACATCTAAATCTGCCTCTCCCGGGCCCTTGGAAAGGACTCAATAGGTAGACAAAAAAATCCAAATCTGGTCTGAACATCTGGTTGACTGTGTGACAATCCATAACAATATCAACCAGGAGGGCAATGAGTTTTTCCTAGATTTGAAGGATCCAACCCCATGGCAGAAGATGACTGTGGGAAGATGACTTCAGGGGTCCTTGGTGCTTGTTTTCTTGCAGATGTTTCATTACCCTAACTAGGTAACATCATCAGTGCTAGCCCTGAGCTACAAATATTCTCCTTCATTGAAGATGACTTCCTTTATCTGACTGCATTCTTGAATGTTCTTTAACTGCCATCTCATATTCTGTTAGTATATTATTGTCTTACATTGTTTTGGAATGATGTTTTAGATGGTCATCCTGGTGTCATTATTGCCTCTAAAGTCAAAAGGACCAGTGATCCAGATCCGCAACCATCAATGACTTACTCTAAAGAAGATATACTTTTTAAAAAAAATATATATATGCATGCAGAGAAATTTTAGACAGTGTGATGTCAAAGTTGGTGAGAGACGTGTTAAAGAAACTATTGAATGCCAAGCTTTATGTCAAACTGTCAAAATGTGAATTTAACCAAACCAGATTAGATTATCTTGGCTATAGAATTTCCAACGAGGGCATTGAAATGGACCCAGCCAAAGTGAAAGTTGTAACTAAATGCAGCACCATGATATGTGACTCATATGTCTGCAGGAATGCTGTGATGCTCATAAGCATGAGGACTAGTCATAAGACATTTCTTTTCAGCACCATCATAACTTCAAACAGTCACTGAAGGAATGGTTGTAAGTCAAGGACCACCTGTACAACTGATATGGGAATGTGACATGGTGTGAGCTTCATCATTAAGAGGCCCTACCAATATTCACTCATACTGATTTTCAGAATTACTTTTTCCATGACTTCAATTACTATTACCTTGATTTAAATTACTACTGCTCTCTATGAATTAAATTACTCTCTATGACCTAGTAAGGCCACACTTGGAATACTGCATCCAGTTCTGGTCACCACAATACAAAAAAAGATGTTGAGACTCTGGAAAGAGTACAGAGAAGAACAACAAAGATGATTATGGGACTGGAGGCCAAAACATACGAACAATGGTTACCGGAATTGAAAATGAAAAGAAGGACTAGGGGAGACATGATGGCACTGTTTCAACATCTGAGGAGCTCCTATAAAGATGAGTGGGTCAACTTATTTTCCAAAGCACCCAAAGGCAAGACAAGAAACAATGGTTGGGAACTAACCAAGGAGAGAAGCAGCCTAGAACTAAGGAGAAATTTCCTAATGGTGAGAGCAATCAATCCATGGAACAGCTTGCCTTCAGAAGTTGTGGGAGCTCCATCATTGAAGGCTTTCCAAAAGAGATTGG
>NW_015387216.1:0-29821 GCF_001527695.2 Protobothrops mucrosquamatus
CCCTTTTGTTCAATATTTATGTAAAGCCGCTGGGGGAGATCATTCGTGGCTTTGGGGTGGATTTCCATCAGTACGCTGATGATACACAGCTGTACATTTCCACCCCAGGCCACCCCAACGATGCCCTTGACGTGATGGCCCGTTGCCTGGAGGCCGTACGGGTCTGGATGGGGAGGAACAGACTCAGGCTCAACCCTTCAAAGACCGAGTGGCTGTGGCTGCCGGCGCCTCGGTATAGTCAGCTGACCCCATCGCTGACTATAGGGGGCGAAATTTTGGCCCCCGCAGAGAAGGCCCGCAACTTGGGAGTCCTCCTGGATCCACGGCTGACATTGGAAGACCACCTGTCGGCCGTGACCAGGGGGGCGTTTTATCAGGTTCGCCTGATTCACCAGTTGCGACCTTTTCTGGACCGGGATGCCTTGCGCACAGTCACTCATGCTCTCGTCACCTCTCGCCTGGACTACTGTAATGCTCTCTACATGGGGCTCCCTTTGAGGAGCACCCGGAGACTCCAACTGGTCCAGAATGCGGTCACGCAGGCGGTGTTGGGAGGGACTCGTCGCTCCCATGTAACACCGCTGCTGCGCGAGCTGCACTGGTTACCAGTGGTCTTCCGGGTGCGCTTTAAGGTGTTAGTTACCACCTTTAAAGCGCTCCATGGCATCGGACCTGGCTACCTCCGAGACCGCCTTCTGCCACAGATTCCCTCCCATAGACCGGTATGTTCCCACAGAGCGGGCCTCCTCAGGGTGCCGTCGGCCAAGCAATGTCGGCTGGCGACCCCCAGGGGGAGGGCCTTCTCTGTGGGTGCCCCCACCCTGTGGAACGAACTGCCCCCCGAGATCCGGATGATTCCGGATCTCCTTACTTTCCGCCGCGCCCTCAAGACATGGCTTTTCCAGCAAGCGGGCCTGACCTAGGGAGGATTTTAGGTAGGGATGATTTTAGAAGCAATTTTAATTGGAAATACAGCCGTCAATATTTGGTTTTTAATTCGGTTTTTTATTGGGGTTTATATTGTTGTATTTTTGTATTTTTTGTATTTATGTATCGTATCTGTTTTTTAAATATGCTGTGAACCGCCCTGAGTCCTATGGGAGAAGGGCGGTATATAAATTAAACTTGATGATAATGATGATGATGATGATGATAATTTAACAGCTAAACAGCTTATGTAAGGATGGAATGTAATGTGGATGATGCAATGATAGGATGATGCAATAGTAGGAATGAATCAGCAGGGTCTGTGTCTGTGTCTTTAAGAGGCTGAGTATAAAAGGGGAGTTTTTTACTGGAGTTTTTCTCTCTCTCATCCATTTCCTGCTGTAATTGCTGTATGTTGGAGTTTGCTGTATTACCAAGTGTATGTATTTTGTTCCCAGTGTATATTTGTACATAGTGTAATATAAACCACAATTTAATACAAACCACTGTTTGCTGTATTTACTCCTGGATTACCTCAGCGCAGTAAGACTGTGCATGCTCTGACATTGTCCCATTTTACAATTTTTCTTGCCACAGTTGTTAAGTGAATCACTGCAGTTGATAAGTTTGTAACCCGGTTGTTAAGTGAATCTGGCTTCCCCACTGACTTTGCTTGTCATAAAGTTGCAAAAGGCAATCACATGACCTTAAGTTCACAGCAACCATCATAAATATGAACCAGTTGCCAAGGATCTGAATTTTGATCGCATGATCATGAGGATGCTGCAAAGGTCGTAACTGTGAAAAAGGTTCATAAGTCACTGTTTCCAGTGCCATTGTAACTGAATGGTCACTAAACAAACTGTTGTAAGTTGAGATCTGCCTGTACTGTGAGAAGAACATATTGCAAATACCAAGGTAGGAAGTACAGTAGGATTCCAAACGTAATACCAAACTCCTACATTGGGAATACTGAAAGTCTAATAATTGTTAGAATAACTAGAAACAGCAAAGTGACAATGCTGAAGACATAATTCTTTAACGTTCCACATCTTCTCTTACCATTTGGTAAGTACAACAAAATGGTTCTTTTGGTGTACCTATTTTTTGTTCCAATACCTACTATATCACGGTCTACTACTTGGGGTGTCCAGTCTACCGTGAGTTGTACGGTGATTCTTTCTCGACTTGCAAAAAGTCTCATGATTACCACAAATACTGTAACGACCTAATTTCTCTTTTGAGACATCTAGTTCCTGATGGAAAAAAATCAGGAAATCTGACACTGCAAAGATAAAGTTACACTGGGAACTTGAAATGTACAATGTATGAATATGGGAAAGCTCAACTCAGGGTAAGATGTAAAGAAATGACTGTATCTTGACATCTTAGGCATCAGTAAAATTACCTAGATTAATTTGACATTTTTAGTAAGAATATCACGCTGTTTACTCCTCAGGACATAGGACATAATGAAAAAAGAAACAATATTTTATATTTAGGGAGAGTATAGTAAAAACATTATTTGGCTACAATGCGATAAATGACCAAATAATATCAATTAGATTTTGTGGATAATTCTTTAATGTGAATATTATCCAAATTTATGATCCAATCACTGATGCAGAAGGAGAGGAGACAATTTTATGATCAGATTCAATTTGAAATTGAGAGAACATGAAAGTAAGATGTGCTGTTTATCATTGAAAATTTGAATACCCAAGTTGGAAATATTAAGGAAGGAGGAAAATGTTGAAGTCAGTGATGGAATTCAGCTGGTTTGCACTGGTTCGGTAGAACCGGTAGCTACTATTTTGTTGACTTTGGCAAACCGGCTGATGCCCTAGCCCTTTTTTGAATGGCCCAGAACAGACTGCCAGAAGTGCATGTACACCACTTCCAGAAGTGTGTTCTGGGCCTGGGAGGCCTACCCCAGGCCTCCAAGGCTCAGAACTAACTTCTGGAAGTGGCATCCATACACTTCCGGTGGGCCGTACTGGGCCCGGGAGGCCTCCCCAGCTCAGAACAGACTTTCAGAAGTGGTATCCACGCACTTCCGGTGGGCCATTCTGGGCCTGGGAGGCTTCCCCGGCTCAGAACAGACTTCCAGAAGCGGCGTCCACATAGAGAACCAGTTGTTCAGGTATTTGAATCCCACCACTGGTTGGAGTGTACAATGTAGGAAACTCAAATAAAGGAGGAGAACAACTTACCAATTTCTACCACTCCAATGATTTCTTCATAGCCAACACTGTCATCAAACAACCAAAACAATGCCTGATGCATGGATATTTCCATACGGAGTACATAAAATCAAATCATCCATATAAGCCTTAATTCCTCTGCTTCTTCAAGGATGGCTCATCTTAAGAAATCTTTTTTAATTGTTCATCTTACCAATTAGCTGGTTATTAGTTCAGAGTAAATGGCAAACATTGGTGATAAAGTTAGCTTGGAGAGTGGTCAGCTCAGCACATCCTCTTTTTTGGTGGTTAGCCACAAGTGCCCCCATGAGTCACCTCTTTGGAAGCATTGTTATTTTAAAAAAACATTATCTTATTATCCCTTCTCTTCTTTAACCTTCATTTTGCTAACATGGCTATTCTGGATTGTAATTCTGCAGATGTTGGGAAATACGCAGCCAGGCAGGCAGGAGGACTCAAGCAGGAAATTAGCCTTGAATTGTTGCACAGCCAGAAGAGATCCAGTACTGACCCATCTAAGCTGCATGGAATCTCTATCTGTTCCCTAAGGAAGATAAGCAAACTGGGGAGATTCCTGTATTATAGGCAGAATACAATAAAGTAGCTAGTTTGAATTCTACATGTGTGGATCTGGTTGCTTGTAGGTTCTGTTTATTTAGAATATCTACTAGCAAGGGTTGCATGATGGATATTATTTACTACTTTTGATTAATAATTTCAAGTATATGCAGATTTAAATTTGGTTTAAATGCTTCCTGTGCTGACTTCAGGTCACCAAAGCAGCTCTGGCCCAGCTCTTTGCTACAGGCTATTCTCTCTGAGCAAGAAGCTCTGTGTGATGGTAGATCAATGCAATGAGAGCAAGAGTGATAGGAAGAGTGAATACCCAAGTCATTACAGATTCACCAGAAATAAATTTTGCTAACAGTTAAGACCTATTTATCTTCTCAAAGACATACTCAATTACTGAGAACAGCCATAACAGAACCCAAATGACAGGAATGGGAATTAAGAATTCCGATAGTCACATTTAACCCCTTGCATGTCTGTGACTGAAAATTCCTAATGTGGAACTTGGGCTTAAGTACTTATATACACTCCAAAGTAGTTTCTTTAAAAACCATAAAACAGAAGAGAACTTCTAGTCTCCAGTGCTGCCCATCTTTCATATAATAATTAAGCTAACATTTCTAGAGAATCCAGACTTCATTAGGTTGGGAAGTACATGTTACATATGTGACAGAAAGAAGATTATGAACAAGCTCTTGGAGTATGTTCCAAGTATATTAACATAGTTTCGTGACTGTGTTGATAAACTAGGCTATCAAGGAGAAACATGCAAAAATGAAGAAGCAGGAACCAGAATATGACACCTTGCAAAAGTTGCTTCATATGGAAAAAAAAAAAGCAAACCTTTTCTGGGCTTAATTTAGAGAAGCTGAGGCTATTAGATTAAAAACAATGCCTGGAGTTTGCACTAACCAAAAGCCTATTCCACCCTGTAAGGATGAATGACTGGGGTGAAATCCATGCATCAAACTGGTGAGGAAAAGACACTCTGCATATGTGTAGATCAGGGGTGTCAAACTCAATTTCATTGAGGGCCACATCAGCATTGCAGTTGCCCTCGGGGGGGTGGGGGGGTGCAGCCTACTAAGTGGGTGTGGATGGAGTGGGTGTGGCCTACTGGGTGGGCAAGGCCAGCTCTACATCGTTCGCGTCAAGGGTGCCTGTGGGGGCCTGGGCAGGAGTGGGATAGATCTGAGGGTCTCTGGCAGAAGGGGGTGGGATCGGGGCAAGCACCAAGGCACGGTCCATTTCTTTATTCCTCACAAAGGGTGACACCTCCCAGCAGGCACCCAGGGAGCGGGGCCGACACAGCAGGGGCTGGTTCCTCGCTGTTTCTAGATGGCCTTGTGGAGCTAAGACTGAATGTGTTTCAGCATAGATGGCCACCACAAAATTGTACATTGGCTCCCGGCCGGCCTGGGCCAGGGCCAAGGCAGTGGGAGCCGTTCCCTCACTGTTTCCAGGATGGCTTTGCGGGCCACATGAAACCACTTCGCGGGCTGCATCCGGCCCCTGGGCCTTGTGTTTGACATGTCTGGTGTAGATAATCAAATGATGTAATTGTTTCATAAACTCCAAAAGCTGTTTCAGATGTTTGTTTTTGTGTTGTCAGGAGGAAAATTAAATGCATCTAAGTCACAGTGCAGGTGGAGAGGGGTAATCCGTTTCCCTATTCCCACCCCACCCAAAATAGAGGGTTTTTAGAAAAAAAACAACACACACACACACACACACACACAAACACACTTAAATCTAAAAACTCCAATCCAATTTTGCTTTCCTTCAGCACAACAGTGGCCACACTTTTAAAAATATTATGCCTTCATGCTTGTTTGATGATCAGCTTCAGATGTAAGCCACTCTCCCCACCCACAACAGAGTATATGATCTTTTCTCCTTTGTCCTTTTTTCTAACGAAATCAATCACCTCCAGCAGTTTTTCACTTTAGGAAGAAAAATACTGGGAAACTGTACAATCCCATAAACCTTTCCCTGTGGATAAAAAGGCAGCTCGGAGTAGGTAGTGCTGAACTGGAAAGCACCCGTGATATATTCAGGGACAGATTTTGGAGCGTCTCTAAGTAGAGGTTATTTATCTGTTTGTTTATAAAGTTTGTAACTTGCTCTATATCAACAGACCAGACTGTAACCTTCTGTCAGTTGATCTTTTTACAACCTGATCCATAGCCTCTTCAGGCTCCCCGCTAATTAGCGCCGGGGGGGGAAAAAGAACAATTTCCATGTTTGCCCACTCTGAAAGTCATTTTGTGCCCGTTTATTGTTTCATGCCTTGATCTGTGGCATCTTATATGAAGCATAGAATATAAACGTATGCTCTTGGACTATAATATAACTGAATTCCAGTGAGAAAGCTCATTCTCCATCTGCCAGGGATGCAAAGTAAAACTTTATGAAATCTGGAAAGAAGCTCGAAATGGCATCCCATGCTAGCATATGGACATAACTCTGTCTATACATGTACAGTATATACCAGCTTGCCCTCAGTAGTCTCTTACTGGGTTAACTGTGTATTACAAAAATTGGAAGGAAGATAGCTGGATTTAGAGTTTTCTGACTAAACTCAATACAGTCTGTTTGAGGGTGGAGATTCATTCCCCATGTTTGTGGGTTGGTTACAATCTGTTTGGTTAAAGATGTTCAAGATTTTTGTACCCACTTAAAATGGTGGTGTATTTCAAGAAATATCCGGACCAAAAAAATATTTTCCGTTATCTTGTTTGTTTTATTAAAAACCTAACTAGTCTCAATTAAGTTCCACTAAAATTCATTAGGTGCCCCAATTTTGCTCAACAAAGCAACAGCCCAGATAATATGCATATAATTAATCAGCTACCATTAACAAGTTTTAACAGCTACCAACATCTGGCCAATCTTATCTCGGTTCAAAAGTTAGGCAGACCTGGTTACAACTTAGATAGGACAACTCTAAGAAACATAGATAGCATTGCAGGTCTGGGGGAGTCATGAAAGAAGAAGATAAACCACTTCCATATTATCGACAAGAAATTTCCAGGGATATGGGCATGAAATTACCAAGAATTTATTCCAAATTAAAGGCAACTTTATACTGTAGAAACCAAAGAAATAAAAACAAGTGCAGAATTCAGCATTTTTTTTTTACAAGAAGGAGTGGGTCACTTATTCTTTTGTGTAAAGATATTGAAATTAAACATCAAAGAGTATGAGGAATCCCTGGTCAAAATCTGAAAAAATGGAAAACTTTTCTACTAATAAACAGTTTTGCCTTTTCTTGCTTCGGCCTTTACTCCTCTTCATTTTCTTGCAAACCGAATTATAGAAAATCCATATGACTTACAAAGTTTATAGAATTCAGGTAGGTAAGTAGGCTTGTGTGTGTGTGTTATGTGTGTTTCTCAGAAATGATTTATTGGAGAAAATATATAAAAGATTATATCCCTGAAATTTTAAATATACTTTCTTGCTTCACAGCTAATGCGCATATAATGCGAGTTGCAAATTCTCCTATTTAAATCTCATTTGCCATGAATTTCTTCTTGCATCCAATCTCTCATTCTCATTTACCATAAATAGGACAATTGGCCTATGGGACATAGCACAAACACATCTACATGCAAAAGCAGAAGTGTGTTTCAACTTTTGAATAGTAAGTAGCTAATATCTACCCAATGTCGGGGGAAGGGTTTCTCATGGAAACTTCAGCTCCTATCTTTTGCATGTTCTGGGTTTCTTATGCAGTCATGATATGAAGAATAATTTATAACACAATCTTCCATATTGGTTTTGATATGTATGTTTTTACATTAAGGCCAAAGGTCATCTCCGGTCCTCTAAATCCTATCTTACCAAGTGCTCTGCAACATACACAAGGTAATTCAAATTCTAAAGTTTGTGTAATAAAAATAAACTTTGGGAAAGTGCAAATATATTCAATGACTCCAGAGATAAGAGACTATTCCAGCTGGACCATATGTGAAGATACAACTCACCAAGAACCAATTTATCACCACTTAAACCATGCTGCATCCATTGAAATGACAAAGAAAAAAGGGGAAGAGAGAAAATGTTGGAAATAATTGGAGAGTGTCAGTTCACAAACGTGTGATTTGGCGCTTGCTATCATTAAAACGGCACTAAAAAGCTCCGCTGTTAAAGGACGATGCAAAGTTATGTATTAGAAACCACAACAGCAGAAACAAGTGCCTTCTGGATTAGCTCAGGTTTAAAGTGGTAACATACATACATACATATATGCATGCATAACATATGCACACAAACACACATGAGAGAATCATAGCATTTCTGAAAGCCAGCTTATAAGATGAGAAATGGCATCTCTAGAATTGTATCACATGAATAGTTTCTGAACTGGCCCCTGAATGTGATTAAGCTTCACATATAGACTTTTAGAGACTTTTTTTTTTTTGAAGAATTTGGGATGATACTATATTGTGAGTTTGTATCATGCTCTCTTGTACAATGAATATTTTGGCGTTGAAATGGAATCTGTGCATAGCCCACAAAAAATTCAATAGGTAATCCAAGAATACAAAAAGCCAGCTTCCTCATTCCTTCACATCCCTAAGCTCCCCCCCTTCTTCACTTATTTATTAAACGTGTAAGTTTCTGTGTCCATTGCTTGACATGAAAAAGCTGTGGCATTTTTCTTCTCTTTAGTATAGGGCAGGGGTAGGCATCCTTGGCTCTTTTATGACTCTTGGACTTCAACTCTCAGAATTCCTGAGCCAGCCATGCTAGCTCAGGAATTCTGGGAGTTGAAGTCCAAGAGTCATAAAAGAGCCAAGGTTGCCTATCCCTGGTATAGGGCATCATGGTTTATGTTTCGTTCCCTCTTCTAGTAATGACAAAAGGCTGCCCCCTTTTTCCTTCTTCTGGAGAATATGGAAGCAGAATCTGCTCCTTTCATTTGTCCCTCGCCCCCGGCCACCAAAATGCAATCTTCTTACATGGGGAAGATTACGAAAGGATCTCAGTGTCACAGCACCCCATACTGATGAAGAAAAGAAGCTGCAGTTTAAAAAAGATGCTATTGTAACATGCACTGTAAAACATTAAACTTTTAACTGAAAATAATAAAATCCCAAATAATAAATTAAAAATAAGCAATAAAATATTACAATAAGATGGGTCATTAAAGTGGCTTGGTACACTTTTGGATTTGTTCTCCAAAATGTTGCGTGAAGTCTGTTACGGTCCAGAAATTGTGTACTCCCGATGATACCAATTTACTGTGCATATTTATTTAAATAAGATACTTTTCCAGCCATAAAAATCACCTGTACATTGATGACCTCTCTCCATGCAGAGATTATTCATAGGGAATTCACTGTGGAGAAACTGCTCCTCTTTGTCTTCACCAGATGTATCTCTGGTAAAATTAACAAGACCACAAAGGTTTCACCTCTAAAACCAAACTGGTCTAATGCCTCATTTAGGGTCTAAAAAACAGTGTGGACTGCTAACCATAGTAGAACTGTACTGGTGTATGTGAGCTATGAACCATCTGGCAGATTCTTCAAACTTTTAAGTTTTCTAGGAATCAAAAACTCTGGGACACAGTTCTCAGAGGACAATAAAGAAAAATATAAACAACACAAAAAGTATGTAAAAGCTTCTTCTATAGAAATATAAATCCATACTTCTGTATACAACTTCTTTAAAATGCGAGAGTATTTATAAGCCTGCTTAGTGGAAAGCTACAGTTTCTCAGGGTTTCTAATTTTAAAAATTGGATCTTTAGCCATTGCAAGACTGTTAGATACAGATTGTTAAAGCCCGAAGCATTTTTCAGGAGTGGGAAGGATGCCAGCCCAGGCAGCAGACTTGTCCATTTCAGGCATGATTCTGAAGATTTTGGTTTAAAATACATGCTTAACATAAAATTTCACTTCTCAAGACATTTATTCTGAAGAGGCAGGCAGGAAAGGTTTCATATGTTCTTTATAAAAACAGAAATGCCTAATTTCACACGCTTTCAGTCTTGATAGGCAGAATGCAAAGTAAAGATAGAGCATAACGTTAGACATTGCTTAGCAAATAAGCTGCACGTGAATCCAGATTTTATCGCTCTGTGGATAATTTCTTAATATAACTGGCCTTGTTCTGCTTCCGTACTACTTCTGTTTAATTTAAGCACATCGCTGTAAATCTGCAAACATGTTTTCATTTTGGATAAAATGCATTTGACAAGAAGCAGTTTGTGAATACAAGCAGTTCTGCCTTATTTGTTTGAAAATATTAACACAAAGTCACTGAACAGAATTGTTATTCTGGTTAATTTAGAAGTCACAAAATCAATAAGACGTGTCCTTGTGTGTTAACTAACAATCTCCTGGCCTGGATTAACCATTAAGCAAAATAAGCATGTATTCAGGGCACATGGGGAAGAAGGGTACCACAAAGTTTCTCCCACCCACCCACCAGCTATATAGGCCCTTAACTCTTTCCCTCTTTCAGCCAAACAAGCAAATCTCCATGCAATTTAGTTGGAGTGTTTCTAAGATGACACAACTTGTCTCAACCTATTTAAATTATTTTATTTGGGACTAGTCCTACTGAGAGGTCCAAGGCTGCTTCTATTCTACTTTCCTTTGGAAACCATCAAGCTTCTCCACACATTGTTTATTAAGCTATCAAAAATACCATAAAGCTTATTCTGGTTTCAACGGCCTTGTATGACCTGAGCAAGACAAAAAAGACATGGACTTGCCCAACATTATTATCTGCCATGTATGTAATTTACACGGAACTATAAAATATGCCATCCCTCTTTTGTTGGAGACAGATGATAGTTAGTGATAAATGACCATGAAGCTGCTTCTCTTCCTCTTTAAAATAATTAGATGTTGACTGGAACACTTCAAACAAAGGCTATATTTAAATAGAAGGCTATTATTCCTCCTTAATATAAAAGACATGGCTACCATATTCATAGTTTCTTACTTTAGAATTCACAGGCATTCCAAAGATGAGTGGCCAAAATGCCTATCAGCTTGAACATTTTCTTGATTTATTTAATTTATATGGGCGCCCATCTCAGAGATTCAACTCTGGGTGGCTAAGAGCACATAAAAACAACATTAAAAACATCAATAAAGCATTAAAAAATCTACACGGTTGTCAAAAACAAACCCAATAGGCACTCATCATTGTAATATCTTAACTCATGGGCCATCTAACCTCCTGACTCCCTTGCCCTGAAGCATATTCATGTCCTAAGTGTTTTGTGACAAGCTGACAGGGTTGGGGCCAATCTAATTTTGGAGAGTATGGTGTTCAAGAGGGTACTGCAAGAAGAAAAGATTCATTTCCTGTATCCCATTACATAACACTTTTAATTTAAGGTAGTCAGAGCACGTCATCTCTGTTAGACCTAGTGGAATGGATAGAAACAACCATGGAGAGGCAGTTCCATAAATAACCCTGGGCCATCCATGTAGGGTTTTATGGATGGCAGCCAGCATCTTGAATTCTACCTGGAAGCACACTAACAGCCAGTGTGGATTACAGAGCAGAGATGTAACATGAGATAGTGAGGTGTGCTCATAACTGCCTACACTACCACATTTTGGACCAGTTGCAGTTTCTGGATGGTCTTCAAGGACAATCCCATGTAGACTACATTGTAGTAAATCCACTCAGGAAATAACTAAGGCATGAGTGCTTGTGGACAGTGCCTCCCAATAAAGGAAGTTTTTGATGTTCAAAACAAAGTTGTATAGAAGCCCTTCTGCTCATGATTGCCACCTTTTTTCAAACAGGAGCATGAGTCCAGAAGGATGCCCAGATTGTGCAATGGTTCTGTTTGAGATAGTGCAATCCCATCCAAAACCAAAGGTGAAAAGACATTAAATTGGGGGGAGGGGAGTAGGATAAAACTCATATCCAGTCCTGCAAGGTTGAACTGAAGCCTGTTCTTCTCCATCCAAACCCCACAGCCTCCAGGCACTGAGTGAGAATGGTATCACTTGGTTAGCCAAAACTGTAGAACTGTGTGTCTTCAACATACTTACGATGCCTTACTCCATGTTGTTGGATGATCTCACCCAGTGATTTCAGGTAGATATTAAATAAGAGTGGGGAGAGCATTTACTACTGATTGTATATCTCACTCTTAATCCCTGGAACTGGTCCAGAAGGACACCATGATCGAGGACAAATGAAAGCCACCAAGAGATCAAGAAGATCCCCAACTCCATCCCACTCTTACCAGACGTCACCCACAAGTGTGATACATATCATTTCGGTGCTAAGCCACATAAAAAAATCTAACTGAAAAATGTCCAGATAATCCAGATAATACAATAATCACAAGATGTTAAGAAGGCAAAAGAATGTTGTCATAAAATCACTTAGGTAATGTGTACCATTTGCTTCCATAGTACTTTGGATGAGCACAGATGTTGGTATCAAGAAAAATCAAGCATTAAATTTTCAGAAAAAAACAAGGGGAGTGGAAAGAAGATAGACTGTCCATAATTGTACTAAACCAGGGGTAGTTGTATCTTTTTAAAATGTTCTTGGAAAAATACACGTTTAAACATTTGCATCAAAAATCTATATACTTTGAAGAATAAAAATAAAGCTACTTACATTAAAAAGGGTTTCTAGATAATGTAATAGATGTTGTGATTATAGGTACTAATAAAATCTATTTTTTAAAATAATCCATATCTTCCATTTGACCGGAATACTATCCTATTGATGTAGTCAGTAAAACGAATACAATTTGTACTGTCCACCCATTCATGTTCCATGATAGATGTTCCAAGTATGTTATGAATTTTGGGCACACACAAAAAAGGGGATTCAGTGGACAACTTTGCAAGCTCATTACAAAGAACTGTAGGTTTCACTCAAAAGGCTAGGAACCTTTTTATCCTAAGAAGACAGTCTTCGTATGGACGTGTAAAGTTAATAAGGTAGAGTGACCCTATCGATGACATGTAAAGGATGACATGTACGTGAAGACTAAATCCCGTTGTAATAAACGTAAGTACAGGTAAAAAATTTTTCGTCAGTGGTATCTTACCCTAAAGTCATAACTTTGGACTGACATAAGAAAGCAACAGGTTTAGAAGCACATATTTCAGAGATTAATTATACTGTGATAGATGATAGGATGTTGAACGTGATGTCAACACAAACATTCACAAAGCATTCCATCACGTTCCAATGTTTTTCTCCTCTGGATAAATTTGACTGAATATATATTCTTCCCTTCTTGCCACTGTCTTCCTGAATTATAAGAGTCATGGGAATGTATTGAAGATACGTGGGGGAATATTCCATATTTTTATTTTTTACTCTGAATAGCAATTTTATTATCATCTGACCAGTACTTGATCAATTACGATATATTTTAAAACACTTCTGTTGTTAATTACTGTTTTCTTGCTTTTTGTCTGAGATAAAAGAGAACACCTCCCAAGGAGAAGTTGATTTTCATGAGAATACAATCTAATGACTATGTTGGGGTGATTGTTTGTTCAGAGGATAAGGATTGCCATCATCAGACTTTTTATCAAGAAACATATTTTATTCATTCAAATTGAGTTTCCTGGAAAATTTATTTAGGATAATAAACTTTATACATTAAGCAATTTAAATATGATTCGATAAAAATAATCTAATATAAATTAATTACATTTTGCATTTTATGTCCCTCTGACAAAGTGTCAGGCATTGCAAGAACACAGCCAAATGTCAATTACTTGCATAATAAAAATAGAGACAATTACAGGTAGTCCTTGACTTATGACCGGTTGTTTAAGAACAATTCAGAATTACAATGACCACATTTTGAGCACTTGGCAGCCAGCTTATCATTTTCTGTTTGTCTCCTTTTTAGGAATAGCTTGAATAATGTTTCTCTGTCTCCACTCAAGAACAGCTTGATTAGTTTAACATCTTCTTTTTGTAAATCCAAGATGATTTACAAAGATGATTTACAGTGGTTTTCAAAGTCGCTCTTCTGATTTATTATTTGTATGTCCCCTTTAATTATTAAAATATTGACTGGTTTCATTTATAAATCCATATTGGCATCATTTTCCATATCACACTTGTACTCTGGAAATGTTTAAATCCATTGTCAGATCCACAGCACCTTTTCCCATTATTACTTTTTGAACATAATCCAGCACTTTTTAAATTCCAAATACATATCCAAATTAATCTCAGTCTCTGTTTTATCTAGTATAGGGGTCTCCAACCCCTGGTCCGTGAACCAGTACCGGGCCATGGCATGACAGCAACCGGTCCACACAAACAAGCAAAGCCCCATCCACGGGACGCAGGCAGCACACATAGGCCACACCCCCTCTCTCCATGGAACTGGTCCCTGGTGCCCAAAAGGTTGGGGACCTCTGATCTAGTAAATTTGTTGCTCTTCTACAGTATATCCCAGTGGTGGCAAACCTATGGCACGCGTGCCAGAGGCGGCACTCAGAGCCCTCTCTGTGGGCACACATGCCGTTGCCTCAGCTCTGCCTCTCCCACTTCCCCCTCCTCACCAGCAGCCCCCCCTCGGAGAGTTGCCCCCAGGTGTGGCCCGCACGGAACAGCACAGCCAAGGACATGGCAACCAGGCAGCAGGGACAAGATTCCACCTTCGTGCCCCAATGTGTGCAGATGATGCTGCTGGGCACAGGTAGAGGGTGTGGCCACCATGGCGCTGCAGGGCAATCTGCGGCGGGCTGTGGAGGCGGTGGGGGCCCTGCAAGCAGGCGGGGCAAAGCGGGGTGGAGCAGGGGCAGGTGGCAGAGCAGGCGGGTGAGCTGGGGGGCAGGGCGGTTTTGGGGCACTCAGTCTCTAAAAAGTTCGCCATCACTGGTATATCCTCTGTAAGTAACTTATGTCCTATACAGTTCCCAAAAGCCTTAATTTCCTCTATAGGCAAATATGTTGTTCCAGTGTATGAATGGGTCTGTTCTCCTTTCAGAGTAATCTTTTGTTCCTAATTCCTTCTTATCATCTGTTTATTTTCCAATCAGCAAAATTTTCCCAAGGGAGCATTTCTTGGAATTAATTTCAAAGATTTCATATTTTATTTTATAAATTTTTAAACATGCCATAGGAAATATTCTCTCAAGTCTGTCTACTCTTTTAACTTTCCAAAACTGACATTTTATTTAGTCTCTCTTTTGTTGCTTTCCAAAAATTAAACCTTTTTTGTTGTTGTTAATACTTAAACTTACTTAGACCTTCTTTCATCCACGGTAGAAGGAAGATCTGATTTTTGACAGCTTGTCTTTCAGAAGGATCTTAACATCAGGAAACTCACGAACAAGCAACCTCCTAAAGCAGGGGTCTTCAAACTCAGCCCTTTTATGATTCATGGACTTCAACTCCCAGAATTCCTCAGCCAGCATGCCTGGCTGAGGAATTCTGGGAGTTGAAGTCTATGAGTCATAAAAGGCCCGAGTTTGAAGGCCTCCTGTCCTAAAGTAGTTAAGAGAATCTTTTTGAAAAAAAGGAATTGTGGCTTAGGCAGGTTTTCTCGCCATTTCAAGAGTTCTCAAACCTGCTGGATATCGTTGCTTTACAGGCTCTTTTCGTGAGCAAAACAAAAGAGCAGACCTGTAGGTAATCCTAACCTTTTCCGTAATCCAGAAAGAAATTCCAGGGAGTGGATCCATTCGCCAGGATCCTCTTTTCGCCAGGATTGTCAGCTCTGCTCTCACAGAGCTGTCTTCAGTCTGCTTGTGGTCTCCCAGAGCGTGCCTAAGTACCTGTGTTTCATGAAATTAACTTTCACTAAATTGAGAGGAATTAAGAAGACAATCAGTCGTGTTTCTGGGCATCGGATTCTGAACTTTTTAATTTGTTTTCTCCACAGCAGTCTGAAGACACTGCTAATTTGATAGGAATCTAATGCACTAAAGAAAAGCATTAATTTTGTTCTAGCCTGCAGTTTCTTTGGTTTAAATATTCCTAGGCACTGCAGCTAGGCAGAAAGGCAAAGAAGAGACAATCCACACATCAAGATAAGCTAAAAGTGCTCATTACCAAAGACAAATGGAACTTTGATAAAGTTTCTGCAATGTAATATTGAATGTTCCTGGAACATTGGCATTTATTTCTGTATCAAAGAACAAGAGCCAAGTGTCAAGAACACACAAGTGCCACACCTTTGAAACCTTATCAGAATATAGTGGGGGGGGAAAATGAAAATCAAATAAATATTCATCTATTCTTGACAATCATTTGTGGATCGCCTGAGTTCTCTTTAAAAGAAAGAGGCCTTACTTTGCTGGTTATGGCTAAGTAGCAGTATAGGAGGAGAACTTTAGTCATGTAATGTTGAGAAAGAAGGAACACTTTCTCCAAGGGCCAGATACCCTATTTTTTTTAATCATTCCAATTTTGACTTAAAATAAAAGGGAGAAAAACTTATGGAATACATAATGGATCTTTCCTGATGCCTCTCTTTGGGGCTATATATATATAGATAAGACAAGATCTGGCCTTAGCTCCATTTTTGGAAATATATTAGAATATATTAGGCAATTACAACTTTGCAAATATTAAAAATAAAGCAATTTAACTCTGGAGTGGATTCTTCTCTTGCAGAACATTTTGCACAGTGCTCCGATGGATGTTTCAAACAAAATAATAGCAATGTGTAATATTTTTAAAAAACTAACATTTATGAAATATTATACATTCTAGAAGGCTTATGAATGCAATGTAATATTAGAATCATAGGGCTGGAAGAGGCCTCAGGGTGGTATAAAGTATCCTGCCTTGAGCAGGGAGGGTTGGACTAGAACTTGTGGACTAGAACTTGTGGACTAGAACTTGTGGATTTCAATTCCCAGAATTCCTCAGCCAGCATGCCTGGCTGAGGAATTCTGGAAGTTGAAGTCCACAAGTCATAAAAGGGCCAAGTCTGAAGACCCCTGGACTAGAAGATTTCTAGTCAATCCCCTCACCACCCTGGTCAAATAGTTGTTCAATCTCTTTTTGGAAACCTCTAATGATGGAGTAAGGAACACACCCCCAGGAGGCAAGCTATTTCATTGATTAATTGTTCTCACTGACAGATCCTCCTTAGTTCCAGGTAGGATCTCTCTTTAACAATTGACATCCAACTCTATCTGTCACTGTTCTCTTCAATCAATGTATTGTCAGTTTAATTTCCTACTCGAGCTTACAGTAGTGTGTATAGTATAAAGAACTACAACTGATGACAAGGAAGTCGCAGTCATATGTTAGAATCCTTCCATTGGGTCGAGGGAAGAGAGAAATTGATAGTCTCTCTATATATCAAAGACTGCCTCTTATTTGCAGATGGAGAGCATTTTTTTCACCAAGAAAGATGAGGAAATCTATATACAGCAGCAGCAAACAAATTCTTTAGTTTGCATAAATAATATGACCTACAGGCCATAGATTTTTTTTAGATCCTGTCTATAAAAGCTCTATGAGGTAAGATGAAAAAACAAAATGTATTATTCTCAGGGAATTTTGTATGTACTTAAAATTTATCCTAACCTATACTATACTAGAAACACAAGATTAATCATTTATTGACTCTGGAAAGTTTTATAGCGATCCATATTCGGATTTTTAATATTTTATGTGAGGGGGTCAGATTGACAACAGCAGCAGTTTTTTTATTCAACATTGACAAACAAACAAGTTTTAATTTCCAGAGAGACTGTTGATGTTTCTATTTTAATCTCTGGTGATAAGCTTTTTAATGAAGCAGCCTGTGACTAGACATTATGACAGATGATGGCCAAAATATATAGATTGATAACAAAAGAAAATAGTTAAAACAACTCAGAACTGGAATGTTTCCAAACTCAGAAGTGAAATATAAAGAAGATAATGTTTAGATGCTTATATGTTTGGATAGACCTGTCCAACTGAGATCAATGTGCTCACAGCTCCTATTCAAAGAACAGGTGGCAACTGTGGCCAGTTTATAGAGCCTGTTTATAGAACAGAAAGCTCTTTAGATAGTCACTCGTGCCCTAGTCACCTCATGGAGTGTACTTAGGACTGCCCTTGAAGACAACTCAGCAGCTAGTCCAAAATATAATAGTATAGGCAATGACAAGGACACCTTGCTATGCACATTTGCCATTGCTGCTTCACAAATTCCACTGGTTGCCACTACATTTCCAGGTGCCTTCAAATGATGGTTAGCATTTATAAAGATCTTCATGGCACAGGGCCTGGTTAATGGAGGGACTACTTGTCTCCAATAGTTTCTGCCCACTAAGATCGGGCAAAGTAGACATTCTTCAAGTCCTCTCAATAAATTAATGTAAAGAATAGACTTATCAGGACCTAGACTGAGCACCTTCTCTGTTGCAGTGACTGCTTCTGGAATGGCATCCCCTCATCACCCCTAAAGGTGCTGGGGTGCGCAGTGATTAGAATGCAGTATTGCAGGCTAATTCTGCCAACTGCCAGCAGTTTGATCCTGACAGGCTCAAGGTTGACTCAGCCTTCCATCCTTCTGAGGTTGGTAAACTGAGGACCCAATATGCTGACTCTGTAAACTGCTTAGAGAGGGGTGTAAAGCACTGTGAAGCGGTATATAAGTCTAACCCAGAGACCCCTAACACTCCCATTCTGCAGCTGATCTGCATGTCTTTTGGCTCTGATCCCAGGCATGGGGTTCAAGTAGCTATCAAGCCTCTGATTATTATTATTATTATTGTTGTTGTTGTTGTTGTTGTTGTTATTATTATTATTATTACTATTATTATTATTATTATTATTATTATTATTATTATTATTATTATTATTATTATTATTATTATTATTATTATTATTATCAAGTTGTTTGTTCCAGATGTGCTATACATGTCTTTTTTCTTTCAGTTTTTAGAGATCTAACTACCCAGAGTCAGGTAGCCACCATACCCAATAAATAAATATTTTTTATTAACGCATGTTCACCTGAGTTGACAAGAGATGGAATAGAACTCCTTTGATTTGAAAATCATGCAGTTCAGTCCTACACTGTACATATCAAACTCAACTCACTTGGAATTTACATTCATTTGTTTTGGATTACAGCATATATAGTTAAGGGCCAGTTATTTTGAGAGGAATGTCACCAGTGAATAGCAGGCAACATGGAAACTCCAATCTATGTTAAGATCTAGGGAGCCTTGAGTAGATCTCTTGAAAGCTCTTCTCTTTCCCTCTCTGGTCTTTCATTCCCACTTCATATTCCCACAGAAAAAAGGGAATTTTTTTCTGTTTAAATGGTCCACTGTTTGGTGATAAAAACTCTTTTCAACTCTTCCTGCAAAGGTCAATGGAAGTTGTTTAAAAAAAAAAAAGCTTCCATTGCTGTGAAGAGGTGACTGGCCACGTCCCTCAAAATTCCATCCCACAATTGCAGTATGACTGCAATGTATCACTCTTAGCTTCTTGTAGGTAACTTGTCTCTGGGCTAATACATTTGAATCCTAACTTTCTGCTTTCAGAAGAAGGAAGAGTTTTGTTTGTGAAATGAGAGCTGTGCTTCAAGAGGAAATCCTACTTTACAGAGGGCTCTTTTTAGACACACAATCCTCTTTTTTTAATTTTGTAGAAATGTATGAACTGAAAAGTTTGGATTCAAGCCAAAATCAGTATGATTGGGATTTTTTTCTGCTCTTTCCAAATGTATTCTGAATAAAGTAAAGATTTTAATCAACATTACAAGATTGAGGAAATATAAATAACATGCCCTTCATTCACTAAGATGGATTGCACTTTTAGGCACATGGGGCATAATTAAACCAGCGATTGTTAAAGGTTTTAATTCATCCAGAAATCAGAAATGCTGACTTTACATGAACCTAGAACACTAGAATAGATAGGATTTCCTTGATTTTTCTTGTCATCTGCCTTCTCAGAGTAAGCTAGAGATATTTTTGCCTGAGGCCTGGCCTTGATGTGGATTCCAACTGACACTGCTTAGTAGGCCCCCAAGAAACAGAAGGCTATAAGGCTCTTATGCTCTTAGACCCTTTGGGCCAGACACAAAATGTTCCACAAAATGTTCTTAAGATATTCTGACATCATGCTCTTGCTTGATCCATATATATATACATTGAGAACAAATTCCTAGTCAACATACTTTTTAAATTTTACTTCTGCTTCATTTGGCTTTCAGTGAAGATTCCCTAGTTTCTTTTTTATTAATTTACTTTAAAAAAGGAACTATACCAAAATAAATCAGTTTGACATAAACTGCATACTAAAGCCATCTAGAATAAGTATTTCTAAAAAGGGTCTCCAGATGTTCAGTGATGAAGCAATTAATAAACTAAATATGCACAAATACCGATAGAGGCTTTGAGTACATTCCAGTATAAAAGGGGAAGATATAAATCTAATAAATAAATAAAATGTACCATTGTAATCTGGACTCTAATTCCCTTAAACAATGAGTTAACTTGTTTAAGAGAGCTGAATATATACCCCTATCAATTTGCTATTGGAGATTAGTAGCTGACTTCCAGATGGTTCTCATTTCTATTTGGATCACCCCTAAAATTTGATCACTTAACATTTGTGTCATCTTTACATCCCAAAATAGCCATTAACAATAAAGCTGTTTTGGATGCCAGATAAACTGGAAGAAGTTATACATAAATCTAATTTCTAATGACTAGTAATTTTGGAAACAGGAAATAACAACTTATGGCAAATTGAAAGTATCCTAGATCACTTTCTTAACCTTCTTGCTTTCAGGAACTCTTTCCACTTTTTAAAATTATGAAGGACCTCAAAATAACTTCTCTTTTATATTTATCTATATTTATTGTATTAAAAATTGAAAATGACATTCATCAAATATTTATTGAATCAAATAAAAATAGCAATATTAAACCCATTAACATAAATATTTTTTCATACATTGCTATGTTTTAACATATAAAAAGGAATAATGAAAAGACTGTTTTTTGCAAGTATCTTAAATATCTGGGAAATAAATTTGATTTTGATTTTGCAGACTCCTAACAGAGTCTTATGGGACCCTCACTTTAGGAAACACTGTTCTAGGTAAAACATATATATCATCATCGTTTAGCAAATAATGTTTAGAGACTACAGGTAGAATTGCAACTTAATTTGATAAGTGTTAAATGCCAGTTTTCACTCTTCTCAATATACGTTCACAAACTTGTTGTGACTATTTTTTTAATAGGAATTTCCTGGTTATTTAAACTGCATGTTCCCCTCTCATCTGAGCATGGAGATTTTTAAGTTCCTCTCCAAAGTAGGATGTAAAAGCTGAAATAATGCAAGAATAGTAATTAAGAAATGGTTGCCAAGTGGAAGATTTCAATGAAAGCCAGATATGGAGAGGACAAAGATTAATTTGGCTAGATTATAATGCTGAAAAACAGGCCTTGTAGTGGAGAATACAAACTATAGACTCACTCTCCACGAGAGTACATTGGAGAGGAGCAATTTGCATAAATCTAGAGGAGGGAAATACTACTAATTTAATAGAAACTCAGGATTGCAAAGCTTACAGAAACATCTTGGCTGGCTAGGTGTCATTATCGAGCTATTGAAATAAAGAATGCCTTTTTTAATTTATGGTGCACAGGGATTACTTCTGAGCAATATACTGAGTATACAGTATACTGAGCAGTATAATCAATAAGTTGAACAGCCCAGAAACCAAAATGGAGCTTTGCAATTAATTATTTCAAACTTCCTTTCAGCTTGATATGGGGCCATTGACATGCACTCATGGAGTATTTTCTTTAACCGATACTGTATTATCTAATGACGGCAAAGTGTAGGCTACAGTTTCCCATCATCTCTACTATGATCTCATGGGAGGACTGTCAAATGCTATGGTGAAACCAAGGTAATATGTCTATCCAATACATTACCATTGTCAGCTAAACTGGACAGTCTGTCCCATAAGACAAGGGTCCCCAACCCCTAGTCTATTGACTGGCATTGGGCCGTGGCATGCCAGAAACTGGGCTGCGCCAACAAGCAAAGCCCCATCCATGGGATTCAGGCAGCTCATGAAACCATGCCTCCTCTGGTCCATGGAAAAACCTCTCTCCACAAAACCGGTCCCTGGTGCCCAAAAGGTTGGGGGCCACTGCCATAACAGATATAGCCGTCTTTGATGTGAAATGCTAATGTAACATTGTTGTTTCTTTAAATATGGAATCAATGTAAACATTTCATTGCTGGTCTTCTGTTCACAAAGATCTACAATAATGCACCTAAGGAAGGGTGTCTATTTACAACTTGCACTGTTTAAAATAAGCCCATAGTACATGTAAGATTGGACTTCATCCTCTAAACACCCTAGGGTGCTATTACTCAGATAATTAGATACTGGAGCCAGGAGTGTTTAGAGTAAGGGCATAACAAATCAACTCAACAACGAATAAATCTCATACCCGTACACCCCCATTTTGGTGGAGGTTTCATCAGAGAAGAATAATGCAGTAATTAGTGTATATTATGTGATACGTTCATTGCTACGTGGATAGTTTTTGCAGTATATCCTGGCACATTCTTAGTAATCATTATTTTTGCTGCAGTTAGGATGTCGTGTGCATCATATATTTCAACAGGAGCTAAGAATCATGGATGGATGTGCTCTGCCCCATTATTTCTCACAATATTGTATGATGCAAGGTTGGAGAAATGTTGCTGCAAGTGCATCTTGAGCAGTTGGACCATTTATTCTGTGATCTGCTTTGGCACTACTATCTCTTCTGCATGCTTCCCTCCGATATAAATACTCTGAAGTAATATTTAATGCACTAGGTCTCACTGCAATCTAAAATGGCCGCACCAAATGGAGTTGAATGATTGTTCCAATTGCAGTCTTAGCACAACAGGGGAGAATGTAGCCAGCAGGTGAACTAAATAAATTAAAACAAATGTAACAGTTGATGCTGAATGTGAGGTGAGGCTGAATGACTCTTCAGTATTGGAATTTTGTAGCAAGGGAATACACAGACACTAAGGATATAAACCATTGCATTTTAAATAAAAGTTCAACGTTCACAAAATTGAAGGCATTTTTAATACCGCTGAAGCCCCAAGCAATTATAATTACACGAAATAGATGGCTACTTGTAGAGGTTCATGCTATAGTTCCAGCAACAAGGAAGGAGCACATTCGTATGGAATGTGTTTCTTAATAGATTCATATCGGATTGTACTATTACAATCCGATATGTTAATATATTATCAATTCATATAAAATGTATTAATAGATTTACACTATACTATATACTACATTATATTATTGGCCTTGTTATGGATGTTACCATGTTACTGTTGGCACATAACAAGATATACTGTCAAATTGCTAAACAATTGACTAGAAGTAGGATTAGGATGAGCAACTTGCAGAGGGTATAGCACATGTACAGTATTGGTTCCCCGTCTAATAATGGAGAAGTGCATTAATCCCAAAAGAAATAAATTCAATAAAACTGAGATCCTGGATGGAAAAACAGGGAATGGTTGGAAACTCCTGAGGGTTTGGCCTGGGGAAGAGAAGATTGCAGGGAGCTGCATGACAGCTGTATTCAAATATCCAAAGGGCTGACATGTATAATACTAGGAAGAATTTTTCAAATATTCCAAAGGCGGGACAAGAAACAATGGGCTTAAATTGTAAGGAAATAGATGTTCTTAGTTGAACATCAGGAAACATTTTCTAATAGTAGCTACAATTCAGCCATGGGACAGGCTGCCTTGGCAGAAGATGGTGGAGGGGGAGAGAGGGAGGGAGGGAGGGAGGTCTCCTTCAATGGAGGTGTTTCATTAGAGGCTGGATGGCTATTTTGCAGAGGATGCTATAGTCACAGATTCTTGAATTGGAAAGGGAGTTAGACTAAATAATCTTGAAGCCCATTCCAGTCCTCATATTATATAATTTTGTGAAGATGCGATGGAATATTTGAATATTTAAAAGATGACCCGAAGATCACAGTTCTTGGTAATGGGGTAAGTTTTATATATATATAAGTTCCATAATATATATATATTATGGAAATTAGGATACATAAATACAGTTACAATATGTATAAAGCTGTACTGTCCAAAAGTAAAGTGACAAAGCAAGGCTCTTTGAGGATTTTTCAGAATCCTTATTTAGAGCTCTGGCTCTTTTGACACTCATCAAGGTGCATTCAATAGAGCTGAACTGTATGAACTTTATCCCAGAGCAGAAGAGAATCCAAACAAATTTATTCTGGCTGAGAATTTCAGCCACTAATTCTGAAACTGGCCAAATAAATTTTGCTGAACCATCTATGCTTTAAAACAAAAACAAAAATCTGAGTAGAAGCCCAGCATTTAATATCAATAGATGTGAGTGACTTTTAAAATCCATATAATCTTAGCAGCACAGGGGGAAAAGAATACCCAGGAAGAACACCCCTAAAGCAGCCTCCTCCCATTTTTTCTCACATGATTTTAGAATTCCCTCATATCAGCTAAGCATTCCCCCATATTGGCCTAGGATGATAGAATATGTAACCTAACAGATGTTGAGACTATCAAGTTGCATTACATAATAAAGCTAACAGGTAAATAGCTCATCATTTCTTCATTGTATTTCCCTGGTATCGCTTTAGCAATTAAATATTATTTCCAGAGTTAACTCCCACATTCCCGATAAACAAAAGCTTTGCTGTGTACGAAGAGGAAACATGTGTTTCTATTCACTACACAGTTCGTATTGTGTTACATCTTTGGAAAGCAATTAATTAGACAATCAATACTTTGTCATCCTGCAAGATGCAAAATTATCAAGGCAACTGGGTTCCATGTATAATGGGCAACAGCACTTCCTTCCTTCCAGGTAGCGGTTGTGAGCATCAGCTGAGAGCATTAAAGAAGAACAACCGCCACTGAGTTTGTGATCAGAGTTGCAACCTTGAACCCTTGGATCTGCACAGGGAGGTTCCAAAAGGCAGGAAGGATGGCAGTTTTGCAATTGTGGCAAATATCTGCAGCTCAGGTGTAGGATGAGGGTGAAGATTTGTTCTCTGAACTTGTGGGTTGGTTTCTGAACTTTTCATTACCAGGCTAGGTAACATCTTCGGTGGAGTTTAGGGGATGTCCGTATCAGTGTTCTTCCATTTATAAGGGCTTCATGTGTTCAATATGTCTTGTGATCACAAGACCCATTACAAGACCCTCACTTGACACACCTCCACCTGACCCATCACAAGATCTACTGACCACACGAAGCCCTTATAAAGCAGAAGAACACTGACACTGACAACCCCCAAACTACACTGAAGATGTTACCAATAGCACTTAGGCTTCTATACTGCTTCACAGTGCTTTACAGCCTTTTCTAAGCAGTTTACAGAGTCAGCCTATTGCCCCCATCAACCTGGGTCCTCATTTTACCGACCTCGGAAGGATGGAAGGCTGAGTTTGAGCCTTGAGGCAGTGGGACTCAAACTGCCAAACTGCTGGCAGTCGGCAGTCAGCAGAAGCAGCCTGCAGTACTGCATTCTAAGCACTGCACCACCACGGTTCATATGAAGTGAGGGGCTTCATGCTTCCTCACCAAAGACCTGGGAGGAACATATAAACAGACTGACTTTTAAGCATCTATCCAGCTATTCCAAAAGACAACTGTTTCGTCAGCAGCCACAGCAGCAAGAGTGCGCATATGTGTCAAAAATGGCAAAACAAGGGAAATGGAATCACCATACAAGTCCCACTCCTTCATACATGCATGCAATGTCAGTGCATATATAAAAGAGGCAGACCTTATGTGATCATACTGCTTCTGTTATCTTCTGTTTTTGATGTGCCCTTCCAGATGCTGCTAACGTCCAGCATATCTTCTATCTTCCAAAAAGGCTCGTTATACAGTTCCCAGAATTACTAGCCATTGTGGCCATTGCTTTGGAATTTGAGGAGTTTTAATCCCAATAAATCTGGAGAGCATTAGGTAGAGAAAGATTGACTTACAATATTTTTTTAAAAAAATAGCATAAGTTTGGTAAAACCAAAATAGCCACTCGACTGACTAATATAAGGAACCGAAAAGCCATAGATACCAGATCATACAGAAGTAACAAGATGCACTTTGCCTAAATGAATCCCATATATCTCATTTACTCCAGATTTGTTTTCATATTTTTTTTTAATTTATACATTATTTGGTCTATTTATAATTGTAGACAGATCATTTGGAAAATATATAGAATTTAAGGGGGATAATTAAAAAGTTGTTCTGAATACGTACTGAAAAATATATTTTGTGAACACTGAAATTGCATGATAAATTTAACTAGTCGTGTTATTATGCAAACTTAATTATGCTCTTTGGCTTGGCTCCAGAGTCAATCTTCTGTGAACAGGAATGTTTCTTCCATCCACAGAAAATTTCCAATCCAGTAGAACTTTTCTGCTGATAGGACGAGGAAGGAAGCAATCTTCAGTGTTTCCCAGCCTCGATAGTCCCCTATCTTTTCTCTGACATTGAACATATAATTTGGAAGGTTGAAGGACTCTTTGGAGCAATGTTGAAAGAAGAAAGGAGGTTGTAGAGAGAGCAAAGATCTGACAACTATTGCTCCCTCCTATCATGGTAAGGGCAGCATTCAAATCATAGCTTTGGATGCTGGGGATGATTTCACCAGTTCAATAAGATTCTGGATCCTTATTTCATCAGTGTTCTAGGCTTTGCAATGGTTTTGCTTGCGTGTGTGTGTGTAAGAGGTCAAGTTTTCATACATTTCTCCAAATCTGTGATTTCTTCAAATTCATTTGTATGAATAGTTGAAAGTATCCATACTTCCGAGTGTAAGTTGTGTGCTTGTACACTATGTTCCTTCATAGACCTTCAGTTATTGAATGGGCCTTAGACTGGAGCCACAGTAACGCAAGATTTATTCCACTCAATTAAGAAGACTTTTCAACTCTGTTCCTTCTGATAACCATTCCCAAAATTAGGTGGTGAAACTAATGAAATAGGATCAGAAGCACCTGTGTAAATGCAAAGGATAGCACAGTCTTTCATTTTCTTTTTTATTGTTGTTGTTGTTATAGTTCATTGATATATTGGGTGCTTCCCATCATCAAATGGAAAGTGCCTTGTGTGGAAATATGACTGAAACCTTAGATATAATCCTTCTCAGTGTTAGCTTTTTGGAAAGAAGAAGATAGTTTATCAAAAATACAGATGGATTCAGGCAACAATAGGTGGCACAATTTTCCAGGAGCTGCTGCTACTGTGCATTCTAAGCAAATTTCATTTAGGGGAGTAACATTTAGGGGAATAGCAGTCATGCCCAGCTAAAGTGAATTTTTAATTAAATTATATAAGGAAAAAACTTTGACTTGAAAATTAAAGTTTGTTTTTTTTCAAAAAAAAAATAATCCTGTGTTAATCCATTGAAATTATAATTATGAATAACTTTTAGTCTTGTCCTGCTCTTATAATATAATTTTTGAGGTATCCTAATCTCTCTCATCCTCCACATGTACAATGCAGTGGTCAGATCAGGAGCAAAAATGATTCTGAATCATTTCACAGTTTGCTTGTAGTCTTAATGGATGATCTCAGGCAAGCTTAGCTTATAGAGAAGCACTGCTATAATGCTTGGTATATAGTACTAAGTGTATCATTCCACTTAAATAGAGGAAGACCATTTAAATAAATGGAATGGCATGGTTGGCTTCCAAGTTTCATCATTAATGCATCAAAGTCACCCAACAAATTGATTGCTTTGATTGCATTTTCATGTCTTTCTCAAGGCCCTTGAAATTTACATAGGAAATGACTACCTCTATTATAGGCAACCTATACATTATGAGAGATATATGTGAACCAACTATAGCAAAAATGGTTTTGGAAGAGAAAGCCATGCCACAAAAACAACATACAAATCAAGCCTTTGCTAATTTGGAAGCCAATAACCATTTGAGCAATAGATTTTATTAGATTCTGCACAATCAGGGCTTCTTCTCTTTCTGTTTTCCCTTGGTTACCAAACAAAGCATTACTGTCACTGGACAGAGTGGTAGAATTGGTGTCCAAAACTCTACAATGGAGACAAGACCACAAAAATCCAGGTTATATAAACAGACCTTTGTACATCCCATAAAGAGCTTCATGAATTGTGCCTAATGATACTAAATAACTTTTTAGATTTCTGTCTGTTCATCCAAGCTGGTTTCTTTTCCTATAGGAAGACTTGAATTCCTAGTTTCCTAGTTTCTAATGCAGACTTTAACCACCAAACTGATTGTCTAGAAATTATCTAAGCTTAATAAAACGGGCATGAGTGTGCATTATAGACAATATGGTTTTACGTAAAACAAAATATATTTTCTTCCTTCTTCTCTACTGGCTAGGTTTATGGTCTAATTCCAGTGGACTGAGTTTTAACTTTAAATATGATGGCAATTAAACAAGCTCTCCCAGCTCTAACCATCATATCCTGAAAATGTAGTATTCAATCAAATATTAGGCTGTTGCTCACTACGTTCCATATTAAGCACCCCTCTCAACTGAACTGACTTAAAAACTGAACACTGTTTTTATGTGTTAAGCCATATCAGTTTCCCTTAAACTAGCATCTTCTTGAATATTTAATCATCTCTGATAAATGTATTTCATTTGTGCTTGAACAACACAAGACAAAGTAAAACAATATTCAGGAGAACAAATCCAATGAATGCGTGAGGTTCATCCATGGCAGTTATATCTAGTAAGGGTAGTTTCCAAGTTTTTAATAAATGATCTTCTGTTTTATAGTTAAATGACATTTAGGGCTAAGCCTTATTTTATAGGCTGGTCTCGAAAGTATTTATAATGCCAAAGGATGATCTCCCAGGACATTGCAGTATAGTTGGTACACAGTGGGTTGGGATGATGTACCTTTTGAAGAAAAAAAAGGACTAGCGTATAAGGATTGCTATTTACAATAATGCCCGTGAAGTAAGAGGGAAATCCAAAGCAGGTGGTTCAAAGGCAGAGAGAAGGGGTTGGCATCTGAAGGCGAAAACTTTCACTCCTCCACTCCGGCTTCTCTTTATTTTAAGGACCTTGGGGAGGGAAAGTAAGAGAGTTTGCTGTTCCTGGCAGAGTCCTCCCACTAGTGCATAAGCAGAAGCTTAGGCAATATGTGAATCGCTGCATACGGAGCTTGGCAATGAACCTGAGGTGGGCTAGAGAGATTATTTATGCAGAAGCATGCAAGGGAGAAGGAAAATATCCCATTTTAATATGCAATACTTCTGTACAAGTGATAAGTGATAGCAGTTTTGAGTTCTTTCAAAAGCCCCCCTCCCCTCAAATGCCTTTAATTCACACGAGCGCAAGATTAATATCTTGCTTTGCCTCTTCACTACCCCACCCCCACTCCTGCCTCGTCCACCCCCACTCCTGCCTCGTTCTTTTTTCTCCGCACAAGGAAAACGTGGGTTGGTACCATTTTATTGTTCTGTTGGGGAAGATTTGGGCCGGAGCTTTTGTCTTTTTAAAGGGCTAATCTAATCAGGGATAGGTGGTTGTTTTTAAAAAGCAAAACCAAAAAGGTTGGCGTGTGCGGGGGGGGGAAGGGCTGGCGTGGGAGGGTAGAGTAAAAGATCCCTTAATACTTCCAACCAGCCCTCTCCCCCCACCCCACCCCATCCCCCAAATACCCCTGGAACTGAGACGGGAGGGAAGGAGGGGAGAGGATGGAATCGAGTTGGACAAGGGGAAGTCTGGAGGGCGACCGGGTGTCTCTTTGAAGATGTGGTGCCCTGGTGAAATCCACCCCACTGCTAGAGGCGCGGCCAAAAAAAAAAAAAAAAAAAAGGGGAAGAGTTGGAGGAGGAATGCTATTGCCGGTTTCCAGGGTGAAATCCTCAGGCTTGAACGTTAAAACCAACAGGAGCAAAATCTCTACCTTAGCAGCAGCAGCAGCAGCAGCAGCAGCAAGCAGCAGAGGAAGACCCTAGAATCGGCCAATCTCAAATCAGTGTTAATCAGGCAGCTATCTCACAGCCATCTATCTGCATTTAAATTGCACACGCGTCCACGGGAGAGAAAGAAAGGTTGTAGCCTCACATGAGCGTGAAGCCAGACCCAGGCAGCGATGGTATGCACACTGGGGGCCGGGGTG
>NW_015387216.1:30218-50540 GCF_001527695.2 Protobothrops mucrosquamatus
TGCTGCGGGTCAGAAAGAGATTGGATCTTCTCCCTCTGTAGCTTACAGTTTATGGAAATGAATTACAGATTTTTTTTTTGCCACATAAACAACTACGGTCAATTTCAGATGTGGAGCAGATCCTATTTGTGGAAACTTAGCAACTGTAATAGACTACATTTAAGAATAAATTAATAAAATAGGAATGGGCGAGCTATTTCTAATCATCAGTGCCAGCAGAATAAGGAACCTAGCCACTCTTGTTAAAGAGATTGCAGTTGTGCATTTTCAGTACAGGGAATATATATTATTTGCTGACATTTATGAGAGACAATTCTATATGCATAAAGCAACAAAAATGTAAAATAACAAAAAATAACTATGAATATTTCTTTATTAAAAAAAAGCCCTGCCTGTTAAAATAGATTTCAAAGTATCTGGGCAACCTAAGGGAAACAGTGTTAAGTGTACAGTCAGCAATCATCTTACCTGTAACCTAGAAGTGTCTTGACTGAAATAAACTCAAAATCCATTTTAAACAATATGTTTTATATTGCCTAGATGACACATCATATCTAGATAAAATGTAATTTACACTGGAGCTTTTAGGCTTTTCAGCAGCATATTGCTAAATCAAGCAGGGTATCTCTGAAAACTTCTTGGTTTAATTGTTTAATTAGCCAACAACATATAAATTTTGCAATTAAAAAAACTGATAAAAGAGGTGGAAGTGCGGATATGTGTGAGGTATATTTGGTTGCATTAAAAAAGACTTTTCTTCCTCAAGGTCATTTATTCTCCAACCGTGAAAATATTAAACATGAGAATTTTTTGTCTGTTTGTTTTAGAGGTCCAGATTTTTCAATTACTCTATTCATTTTTTGTGAATTTTTCCATTGGTGTTTCTCTTATCCATTTAAAGCCACAAGAAAAAAAAACTGTATGACTTTAAGGCAAAGTTATTGTACTGTCAAAAAGTTTAGTCATAAGCATTGGATAAGGAACTGGATAGCATTTAATTTGTCAAAATAAGCCAAATTATTTCTTCAGCTCATTACTTGGGCTATCAAGGGAAGATGTAATTCCAAAATGTGTTGCTGTTTTCTTAAAGCTAAGAATCTGTAATGGCAATAAATATCCTGGCCTCCCATGGAACTAACCTTCTTGGAAAGAAACAAAACTATTTCTTTGTTTGGTGAGTGAAATTGGCCTTGATCCTTATTCAAGGCCAATACAGTAGGCGTTAACTTAATATTCTGAGATCCCAGGGGCTTAAAAGCATTACAGTCTCAAATAGAGGCTAAAGTAGGGAGGAATGGCTGCTTACTGGTAATACCATTGACATGAAATCACTATGTACCAATTAGATTTTGCAACATCTTTTTTTGCTGTAGTTATTAGAATATGATTTCCTCTGATAGATATTTGTTATGATCCACAGATCATGGAGTCATCTGGTGCTCCCTCAGTAACCCTAATAGTAGGCAGTGGCCTTTCATGCTTGGCTTTGATCACACTAGCAGTTGTCTATGCAGCACTATGGAGGTATGTAATTGATAAGTGGCTTTGTAAAACCACTAAAGAAGCTTTTTCTGCTCTAAATAAAAGAAAAATATGTGTTTCTTCTATAAGGGTTGCTAATTAGATATTGTAATCTGTTTAAAATGTTACGTTTTGTTGTTAAGGTTGTCCTACTCATGATTAAATATCTACTTTTTTCTTTAATGGCATTAAGGACATCAGTTCTGACCAAAAAATCTTTGTGAGTGCTGAACCTGCAATGCACATTTAAATTTCCATTATATTCAAAGAATTTCCCTTTCACTTCTATGAAGATATATGTGTATACTTCTATCCCCTTCATTGAGAAGCCCTGAGGCTCTAATCTGAGACTATCCTTCATTATGGTAAACAAAACAATTGAGTGAAAAGTATTCCTAGTACTTCAGCATTTCTACTCATGTAATCCTAGTTCCTGTTGATTCAGTGGCACAATATTGCTTATTGCATAACAGGCCCTCAGTAAGTTCTATCTTTGAACCACTGCATATATTCAGATTTCTTAATACAGTGCTCTGTGAATGCACCCATGAATACACAAGCACAAAGAATGCTTCACACAATCTGAGACACCCCATAGTGATTTCCACATATCAATAGCAATTGTGGATTGAAGATTTGTGTGTGTGTGTGTATAGATTTTCACTAACTGAATGCATTCTCAATTATCACCTGAGATTAAACTGATTGTATGTGCTACCCCTTAGATCACATTCACAGTGGAAGCAAGGGAAAAAACCCAATTTGAAGGAATGACCTTTTGCAATTTAAAAGCAAAAAAAAAAAAATGAAGTAACCACTGAATGGAAAAATGATACCGAATTACAGCATGCTTACAGATTATTCTTTCCCATGATATCTGAATAAGTAGATGTTTCATCCAATTGATTCAGAAGAAACAGAACACTTCAGATCTAGTTTATTATTAATCACTAATATATATTCATGCATGACACTGAGGAAGTAAATAAATGAATACATCTACATATATTAAAACGTGTAGGTGAACACACTAAAATACAATGCTATCTGAAGTTGCACATAGTAAGCATAATAGTTTTGGCTTGTGTAAACTATAAGGGTAAAGCACCATTCCCCCTGTGCCTTATTGTTTAGAAGTCATGGCCAGGGGCAACGGGGATGGCCTCTGTGGACTTTTACACTACTTATGGCCCAAGTGGCTATAAAGTTGAATTATAAATACTGTATGATGTGTTAATGACTATATCTTCCATTAAAATGAAAGTAACGTGAAACTAGGAGTAGGAGTATATCAGTAGTCACCACAGGGAGGAAAGTGGGATAAAGTAATAATAATAATAATAATAATAATAATAATAATAATAATAATAATAATAATAATAATAATAATATTAATATTAATATTAATATTAATATTAATATTAATATTAATATTAATATTAATATTAATAATAATAATAATAGTAAAGTTGGAAGGGACCTTGAAGGTCATCTAGTCCAACCCCCTGCTCAGGCAGGAAACCCTATACCACTTCGGACAAATGGCTGTCCAGTCTCTTCTTAAAAACTTCCAGTGTTGGGGCATTCACAGCTTCTGGAGGCAGGTTGTTCCACTGGTTAATTGTTCTCACTGTCAGGAAGTTTCTCCTTAGTTCTAGATTGCTTCTCTCCTTGATTAGTTTCCACCCAGACTCATTTAATGAGGTGGATGGTTATAGAAATTGAACAAACAAATAAAATAAAATAAAATCAATGGAGCAAAATAACTGTCCAGAGGGGGGAAAAAAACAGGGGACCTTGTTTGTTCACTTGAAAAAGCATTGTCCAGGTCCCTTTAAGATACAGAGGAAACCCATCATGTCTGTAATAAATTGATTGGATTTCATACTTCTGTAAAATTACTCATTATGTTCTCTTCAGTAACCATGTAGCAAAATTCCTTTTTGGGAATGATTCGTATTAAAAAAAAACAACCCCTTGTAAATCTGAGGTTTTGATTGAGCAAATCAAATCGTAGTATAATTTCTTGATTTTTTTTTTAAAAAATGTAGCAGCTTTAGAATATACTTGGTTTGGTATAATCCAAAATATTTTTTTCAACATAAAAATGAGGTCTTTCATCAATCAAGTTTCATACAGGATTTGCATAATTTGGACAAATATATACATAAACCACAATATCCAACATCCAACAATATCAGGTAGTTAAAAATACATTTTACTGATTTAAGAAAATAAATTATATCTTTACATGCTAAATATATTTTATAAGGTATAACATTTCGGAGAAGTTTAAATTGTTTAGTAATGCTAAACTTTCTACTAACTCTCTGTGAATCTCACCATTTTAGGAGCAAATATCTTAGATCAAAATATACACGAATGGAAGTTTGCTAGTGCAAACTTTCCCGTTCTTCCCAATATAACTTTGAGTGTCCATTATCCTCAAACAGTTTGTCATGAGGCATGTAGCTATAGTAGAACATGGAGTTTGTGAAACTATTTCTTTTTTTTTTCTTCACCATACACCATACACCAAAACTACATAAACATAAATCTTTTCTTCTAACAGAACAGTGCTTTACATTTTAAATGTTCTTTACATCTTATTTACATTTTATATACATCAATAATTATATCTTTTTCTTTCTCTGTTCTAGCCAATTATAACATTTATTCCAAATTTCATAAATATTTCTAAATATATTACTCTAATTATCAGAGGGGATGTAAATACAATATATTTACAAACATGTACAAAATATTATGAACTTTGTCTTAAACTGAATGGCAAAGCCATGATTGTCCATCAAGTAAATGAGTTGTTATTAATTTACTAAAATTAAGTTTGTGCAAGATTTACTCTTCAGCAGTGGAATGAATTATCTCTTCTAATGTCTGTATGTATACTTTGTAAAACATAATTAAGCAGTACTTTAATTAGTGAAACAAATCTAGCCAAACAATGTTCCATTTTGAATCTGAATAATCCATTTCTATATAACCATCAATTTAGCTTTGTTAATCATATGAACATCCACTCAAATATTCCTACCGCATCTGTGGGCATAATCCTCCAGTAATGTCCACTGTAGGTCTCATGAGAACAGGAAGGACATGAATAGATTTATCATACATACTTAATTCAATTCATAGTCATTTCTCTATGGCATCTGTAAAAATAATTCCCCAGTGGACTGCAACCACTCAAACAGCTGCATCCTTTTGAAGTGGATGGTAGAATATCTACTAATTTCAGTATCGAAACAATTCGAGATTGCAAACTTCAAAATCTACCATATTTGTGTCTAATTTCTTATTGCTATTGAAATATTGTTTGTTTCTTTGTTCCCAATTCTGATATTAATTACTATTAGCCTGTACAATTCCAAATAAAAGAAGTTTAAATACTCATTTAACTTTTCATTTAAAAAGTTAATTTTAAACTACTTATGCTTTAAGATTGTTATTAAATACATAAAAATTATCAGTATTAATTATTTGTTTTAATAAGAATTTACTGAATTATGGAATGCATTTTTTAAAAATCTTTTGTGTGTATGTGTGTTTCCTTGAACAGGTACATCAGATCTGAGAGGTCCATAATTCTAATTAATTTCTGCCTATCTATTATATCATCAAATATTCTCATATTGGTTGGACAAACACAGACACATAATAAGGTATGACTAAACTGCCTTTATATTTTAATTGCTTGCAATCTGTTTTTGTACAGCTGGGTTCTTTTCAGTTTTGGCAACAACAACCCAAAAAAAAAAGACCCTTTGCAGAAATTGATAGCTATCTGATGAAATATTAGGAAGTAGAAAAAAGATTCAACATGTTTTGTTGAATTTTTTTTTCCTTTCCAAACCTCCATTTCCTATAATTCCTTCTGGATAATTGGTGTTTTCAATAGCAAACATATGTAGATTTCAAAGCTGTAATATGATGCATCAAAATCATATATTCTACCTCATTATGGTAACTATAATGAATAGTGTTACAATGTTTTTTGTCTTTTGTTAATACACTGACATTCAATAAAGACAGATAAATTCTTAGAAAGTAACATTTGAGTATACATATACATCTGATGAATGTTAAAGCAAAACTAGATTAACTGTCATAAAATGAATTGTTGGTATGTTCTTTACCTGTATTGTTCAGTTTCTTTCCTTTTGTCTCAATGGTGTGTACTTAGTTGTAGCAAAAAAACCACTTTTATTTAATGTTTAATGAGATATGATTCTCAAACATAAATTTAGTTTTCTTGACTGAAGCACAGGCAAATCCATTGGCAACACTCGTGTTCTAATTCTAAAGTCAATGCACAATAGTTTTACTGACTTTAATAACTTTTACTTTAATACATAAATTTCATACATAAGCATATGCTTAGTTTCAACTATTTTTCTATTAGCTCATGGATCAGACTAAGATTAATGTTGTATGAGATGTTCTAAGTAGTCTGATTCAACCACAGTAATTTGTACAGGTGTGAAATGAACAATTTGTGTAAATTCAGAGTTTATCACAAATATAATCTCAAGAACTGTGTTTTTTCTAATTCCTTTAATTTTAAAGTTTAAAAGATTTAAGGAAATTAAGATTTCATGTATGTGAAATAGTATGTGAACCCTGTAATCTATGACTTTCCAATTGTCAATTCTGTGATTTACTGATCATGTTACTATTTCCAGCTGTTGAGAAACTACTTAGCTAAAGATTAGGTGTATAAAAAGAATGAGGGTGATTTATACTCTGTTCCTAAGAGCTGTTGCATTGTCAAAGACATAATTGGAGGGGCTTATCATTAGAGCAAGCAAGTTGCACAGATCCTGTTCTGCAGTGCATGAACCATAGCAAATGTTTAGGATTGTACTGTCACTCCAAGTAAAGCTGAGGAGCTAAGATAAATTTTTTGACATTAGCTGCACTGTTGATCCCAATCTCTCTTTCTCTCAAAATAATTAACAATTTTAGGTATTTCTTTGTAACATTTACCTTCATGAATCTCATTATATCTTTCAAGTTGATATGCAGATGAGATGCTGTCCCAATTTATTATAATCAATGGTAATTTCACCATTGGCTTATCACATTGTTCAAGGAAAGAAAATCAAATTCTTTCACAAACCTATAGTGTTTTGATAATGCATTGGTGGGTAGCGTAGAATTAAAGTTTATTATTCTGCCTGGACTAGTCCAATCCTTAATATTGCAGTATCTCAAAGGATAGGCTTCTTAATTAAATTAGCACATGAAGAACTATATGCAAATAACAGAGCAAGGTAGAAGGAAGAAAGTTAAGCAGCTGTCCAGCAATAATCTTTGTGAAAGAAGGATGTCCCCAAACTGTGTCATTTTATGGAAGTCCCTGAAAAGTGTGTTCACTTTCACTGTTTGCCTAAATCAGTTAATCTACATGAATTCTGAAATATGAATGCATAAATCAGGTCTTCAGAAGGGTGCCACCTTAATTCATCTACAGGCTCAATTTTATATACATGCTAAACAGTCACTTTGCTATGAATATAATGTTGCTTCAAAGCAAAGGTGAATACTGTATTGGATATTATCTTGCAGGAAAAAATACCCATGCCTGTGTGAAAGTCACTGAATAAAGAGCTGGGTGAGGGAGGATACTGTTATGTCAAATGTATTTCTTTTTAGAAAGTATTTTAAATACTTGGTGGATTTCCTTCGCCCCTTTTCTTTCCCATTCACTCACTACAAGCTTAGCAATGAAACCAACATAAAGGTACAACCCTATAAATCCTCTCCCCTCCTCTCCTCTCCTCTCTCCTCCTCTCCCCTCAACTTCTTGATCTGTACACTCTCTTATAATTTGCTAAGAAAGTATTTTTATGGCTGAAGGGTAGAATAAGATATTCTATCTAACATGTGTCTTTATTAATTTATTAATTAGTAGCAAAATGCAATTTAAATCAGTGGTGTTTAATTCTGAGCTCATGTACTCTTATACCAGGCTTAACTTCATGCTTTCTGCAATCTTACTAATTTTACACATGTAACCATAATTCAGCCGTGTGTTTAACTTTGGGAGAGGTTACCACTCCATCTATTGAAAATAAGTTTGTGTATAACAGCTCAAAATGCAGAACTGAAACTAGATATACACTCATAGTTCTCCTACATGGTTTATTTGACTAAGCACTTCAGAATATTTAGGTCTGGAATTGGGTTGATTCCTAAGGTTTCTGCAAAAGAAATATATCTAAGTTGAGGGTACCATTACACTAATCAAATCCTTATTTAGTATTACAATTTAAGTGACTTTGTATTTTTATTCGTAAGTGAATAGAAAAGTTGCACATTTTCCCTTTGTCTCTTTTAACAGCAGTATTGGAAAGAGACAACTTGTTCTGTTTTTCCTATTCAAGAAGAATGATGTCCTTGTTTAAGAGCATCTTCTCTTAGAACAGGATTATGCAACTTTTAGTGGCTCAGAGGCCATACCAGGCTTTGTGTAGCATGTCAAGAGCTACATTTCAAACCTGGCTGAATTTGAATATTGGTTTATTGTTTCAAGGTGTTTCTTATCTTCATTTCATTTCATTGCATTCATTTATTCATCAAATTTATATAGCTGCCCATCTCAAAAACAAGTGACAAGGATAAAATACTTATGTACTGTATAAAAATAATTATTATTACTCTTATAAACGTTTTAAAAACTTTAAAAAAACTCAATGCTAAGAGAGAACAGATATTAGGCTAAGAGCAGATGTTAATAACAATGGAGCCACCTCAGTATCTCACCAGTCCCCTGAGGTTTTCAGGTCTGATGGCACAAGCAGGTTTTGAGAGACTTTTGGAAAATCAACATAGATGGAGCTAGCCTCACTTGAGGAGGGGGGGGGAAGTGGAGATGTTCCATAAAGTATCATGGCAATAAAGGCCATCATCTGAGACCCGCCAAATGTAATTCCCTAGCTGACAGGACCATAGCATGCGTACATATGGCGAGAAAGGTAGATGTAACTGAAGACAGTCTTTCAAATAACCCAGCTCCAGGCCCTGTAGGGCTTTAAAGGTTAAAAACACCTTGAACTGATTCCAGAAACAGGTTGGTAACAAATGCAGCTTACAGAGTAGAGGTGTAATGTTTGTTCTACAAGGCACACACATAACTGCCCACTGCACTGCATTTTGTCCAGCTGAAATTTTGGGATACTCTTCAAGAGAAGTCCCATGTAAACCCTATTACAATAGTCCAATCAGGTGATTAGGGCATGAGTGACTGTCAGCAGTGACCCTTGATCTAGGAACAAGGACAATGGGCACACAATACAAAGCTGTAGTAATGTCCTCCTAACTGTGACTGCCGCTGTTCTTTATGTTATGAGTCTAGCAGGATTCCCAGTCTGTGCATGAGGTCTGTTTGTGGTAGTGCATCCCCCTCTGTGACCAAAAATGGCATAGTCCTGGATCCGGTAGACTCCAAAATTTAAAGCCATTCATTCTTGCCAGGCTTCAGATGAAGGCTATTGTTTTTCAACAAGGCTTAACCGTAGTGGCACAGTGGTTAGAATTCAATATTGCAGGCTAACACTGCCCACAGCCAGGAGTTCGATCCTGACCGGCCCAAGATTGACTCAGATCTTCCATCCTTCCAAGATTGGTAAAATGAGGATCCAGATTATTGAGGGCAATATGCTGACATTTATAAACTGCTCAGAGAGTGCTGTAAAGAACCATGGGGCGATATATAAGTCTAAGTGCTATTGCTATTCATCCAGACCCTTGTAGCTTCCAGGCACAGATGTTCACAGCATCACTTAATCCACCAGGAGCAAAGATATGTAACTGGGTACTATCAGTATACCAATGACTCTCTCGTCCCATAGTGATGGATGAGCTCACCCAGCCCCTCATGTAGATGTTGAATAGGTGCAGATCCCTGCAACACTCCACACTGTATGGAACCAAGGGTGGGATCTCTCTCTGCCAATCACCATCACATCGATTGACCACAGAGAAAAGAGGTGAACTAGCAGAACACAGAACTGCCCATCCCAGTGGGCATTACAATTCATTATAGCAACTAATTTATATACTCTCTAGCCAACACTGAATACTTAATCTATGAATCAGGATATTTTTTTAAAAAAATGTTTTAAAGTTAAGTTCACTAATCAATAGGTAAGAGGAATTTGTAGATTAAAATTTTATTCTGAGGAAGCAGTTAACATAGAAAGACTATAGGGTATACTCCGTACTTTTATAGTGGAAAAGGTGAGAGTAGAATTAACCATTATTTCTCATTAATGGGCTTTATGATTATGTATCATAAAATTTCAAGGACTTAAAGGGACTGCACTTTTCCCTAACTGAATTATGAAAAATAGATTGGAATGTTTTTTTTATATCACTGAAGAAGCCTTTGCTTGAATATGTATCAGACTTTTGGAGAATACTTCTGATTTCTTCAAAGCTAAACTATCCTTGAAAAGGGTAGGAACAAGCAATGTTTACCCATGGAAGACACACTTTCATTTGTTTATTTATTAAACCTCAGAGCATATTAAGGTAACACCATTATATCTTCAGAAGTGTCCCTAGAGAAAATATAATTTCATCCTCAGATATTTTTGGAATCCAGAAATTGCTCTCTAAGACTGCCTTGCAAATTTTAGGAGTTTGAAATATTTGTAGCTTCTGAAAAATTTCCTGGACTCAGGCAAATTATCCAGGGACTAAACCTACAAAAGTAAGTGCAATAAAAGACTAACAGTATGTAGTTTCACAAATGCATGGGGAAATCCCCTCCTTCCATAAACAGGTGGCCTTTGCACAACACCTGTGAAACATATGTTGGCATGGTGCTGCCTGGTATTTTCATTTACAGAAAATCTTTAGCAAAAGGCCAAATCTAATATTCAATGTTAAACACAGGAATATCTTATGACAGAACTGAATTGGTTTACATCCATTAAAGTAAATTTAGGTTGCAACCGACACGTGGCAACCTAAATCTATGTTGGCTGAGCAATTCTGGATGGCATTGGGGCTGACAGTGATTTATCTCTCTTTTGCCCAAACCTATTGCTCAATGCTGCAAACATATGCAGGCCATAAGCGTATGATATTTTCACTAAAGCCCCATCTCCCTATTTATGTCTTCTCTGCTTTTGAGCAGTTCCACATACTACATTGGAAGCTGCATCTGATATTTGTTAAAAAAAAAAGAGGTTAAAAAAATTTAAAAGCCACATAACTGTTTCCAAATTGGCTTGCTGTCTCCTACTGTGCTACAAAGAATTGGATTTTAGATTTTGCATTTTCTTACTTGCAGCTTGAAACCATTAGATTGTACTCTATTTTTAGCATACTATATTATGAGCATCCCTTTCCCTCTTCAAGTCACTGATTGGCATCAGTGTTTGGTGGTGGATGGGCGGGTAGAGGAGATACTGTACATCAAATCATGATTTTATTTTAAACACACACAAAAAATCCAAAGTGAGCAAACATAATTTCTGAGTTATTCTGGAAGGGCAAGAAGATTATTTAAAGTAATGGCAAAAAGGCATCAAGGTAGAAGCTAGCTAAGGATCTTTCCTTATTTCTTAGTTTTAGTCAGTTGGTATGTTCTTTATGTTAAGTAGAGTTTGTGTGACACATTACCCTTTGAGATACAATCCTACTTTGTCACAATACATGGAGAATATTGTTGACGTCTCTAAATAATGAGACTTTTGTAGTACTCTAATTAAGACTGCTGAAGGAGAAGAGATTCAGAAACTAAGTGCTAAATAGGCCATCCAGTTGATTCTTACAGAGGTTGTTAAAGTCAGAAGGCTAAAACAAGATCCCCAAATAATTATTTCTAAAATGCTAATGCAGGGGTCTTCAAACTTGACCCTTTTATGACTTGTATACTTCAACTCCCAGAATTCTTCAACCAGGCGCGCTGGCTGAGGAATTCTGGGAGTTGAAGTCCACAAGTCATAAAAGCATCAAGTTTGAAGACCCCTGTGCTAATGCTTATCAATGGAGGATACAGAACATATATTATAGAATGATCCATGTCTGATCGGATTAATTTAAGATACCAACTCCTAATCGCAACTTCCTGTACCTAACTCTGTCATGGAAACATCCAGAATAACAAAATTACCTTACCTTGTCAGATTGTTGGCTCATTTGTTTCAGTACTGTATTATCTATATTAACTAGCAGTGGTTCTCCAGATTTTCTTTTTGAGGTCTTTCCCAATTCTAGCTTAAGAGTTCTAGGGTTGAACCGGAATTATCTGTCTGCAAAGCTTGTGACTTGATACTGAGTTAGGACTTGTATCAGTATAACTCTTCATGGAATTTAGTTGATCAGCCTACTAACACTTCATATTTTTCATATTAATTAGCTTTGTGTTTCTAACCAGTGAGAACTAGAGTATGATTAGATGATTCCTCTTCCCCATCTTAGAGAATGTAGGTAAACATATATGTAGAATAGAATAGAATAGAATAGAATAGAATAGAATAGAATAGAATAGAATAGAATAGAATAGAATAGAATAGAATAGTTGGAAGGGACCTTGTGGGTTTTCTAATCCAACCCCCTGCCCAAGCAGGAGTCCCTACATATTTTTGACAAATGGCAGTCCAGCCTTTTCTTGAAAGCTTCCAGTGATGAAGCACCAACAACATCTGAAGGCAGTCTGTTCCATAGGTTGATTGTTCTCACTGTCAGGAAATTTCTCCTTATTTCCAGGTTGAATCTCTCCTTGATCAGTTTCTAGCCGTTATTCCTTGTCTGGCTTTCAGGTGCTTTGGAAAATAAGTTGAGCCCCTCCTCTTTGTGACAGATGCTCAAATATTGGAACACTGCTATCATGTCTCTCCTGTTCCTTCTCTTCACTAGAATAGCCATGCCCAGTTCCTGTAACCATTCTTCATATGTTTTAGCCTCCAGTCCCCTAATCATCTTTGTTGCTCTTCTCTGCATTTTTTATAGAGTCTCAACATCTTTTTTATAGTGTGGAGACCAAAATTGGTTGCAGTATTCTAGGTGTGGTCCTACTAAGGCTTTATGGAGTGGTATTAGTACCTCACGTGATCTTGATTGAATCCCTCTGTTAATGAAACTTAGGATTGGATTGGCTTTTTTGGCTGCCGCCGCACACTGTTGGCTCATATTTAATTGATTGTCCACTAAGACTCCAAGATCCTTCTCACAGTTGCTGCTATTTAGCCTGGTTTCACCCAATCTATATCTGTAGTTTTGGTTTTTCTTGCCTAAGTGTAAGACTTTACTTTTCTCTACGTTGAATTTCATTTTGTTAGATAGGGACCAGTATTCAAGTCTATCAAGATCTTGAGCCTATCATCTAGGGCACAGCTGGCTTAGGAATTCTGGGAGTTGAAGTCCACCAGTCATAAAAGAGCCAAGGTTGCCTACCCCTGCTCTAGGGTGTTGGCTATTCCTGCCAGCTTAGTCTTATTTGCAAATTTGATAAATTCCCCTTCTATTCCCTCATCTAGGTCATTTATGAAGATGTTGAAGAGTAATGGGCTTAGGACAGAACCTCTGGTACCCCACTGCTTACTTCCCTCTATGTAGATGAGTGCGGGGTTTGTCAGTCAGTTAAAAAGCGATCTGATGGTGTTGCTGTCTATCCTACATTTTTAAGCTTTCCAAGAAGTAGGTTGTCGTCTACTTTGTTGAATGCCTTGCTGAAGTCCAAGTATACCATGTCCACAGCATTCTGCTGGTCGACCAATTTAGTCATCTGATCAAAGAATGAAATAAGATTGGTTTGGCATGATCTGTTTTTAACAAACCCATGCTGGCTTCTAGTTATACTTTTGTTTCTAGAACAAGTATATCATGCCTTGACTGATATTACCCTTTGGTTGATACTCTATTTAAGGTCACATATAAATTTTTTCTTTACCAACATGTCCAGACCTAGAGCAAGAATCATACAGACCAGTAGTCTCTTACTTTTGTGGCATAGTTGGATGGGTGTTAGATCTTTTGAATTTTGTGTAAGTAATGAAAAATAGTTTATGGAAAATAGGCCTGTGCTAGGCAGCAATGCTTTGTTTTGACATGATGTGTTACATGGTGGCTCCTGTTCATCACATTTTGGGGCCTCTTCTAGCACCTCCAGTTATTGAAAGAGGCTTCAGTTTTTGTACTACCTTTTCCAGTGTTGTTGCTTTCCCAAGCAAAATGGATCAGAATGAAACAAAGCATGCCTTCAAAGCTTTGTTTAGCCCTAATAGAGAATTTGTGGGCCTTCAGCTGTTGCTAAACCACAAAGCCCTATACCTCCTAGCAGCTGACCAATGCCACAGCTTTTTTGAAGTTCTAGTTTATCACAGACTCTCCTATCCTTGTCTTATTCCTTAACTAAATATTTTTTAATTTGAAAATCCTGGTGTTCTAATACGTGGGATGAAATGTGGAGTTCTACAAATAAGGGGAAAGTGGTTGTCAGTCTATTCTGCCAAACGTTCATAGGAATTTCAGAATATATAGTAGCCGAATTAAAATGAGCTTGGAGGGAAAATTACATTTCTTCCTGAGTATTGGTCTTCACCTGCAAACAAACGATAGGATTTAATCTTGGCTGTCAAATGCAAGTGAAGAGGAGCAAGAGAGTCCCCCTAATAACTTCTATGCCTTCTTTTAGAAACAGTTTTTGTTCAGCTTTTTCTCTAGAGTATGAAGTATTCCTTGTATATTGTAGTTATCTAGAACTGAATATACTTCAATGAATTAACACAGAAAGATATTCTGATAGTTGGAAACACTTGAGACATGTTAATAATCATGTGGTTTCAAACATTGAAAATTGGAAAGGGGTAACAAGTTACTCCACTAAAATTAGTTTGTAGTGCACTGTCCTCTATTATTCCACCATGAATTGATTTGTTTTTGCTTTTACTATCATCAAATGAAATCTAGCCTTCTGAAATCCATAGTAGTGGCTTCTCAACGGAAGCACCTCAAGCTGTGAAATACTCTTCCACTAGACTAGAGAGTATGTATTATTAAGTGGCAAACAATGGTATTTTAACTGTCCATTTCATCAGTGTTTGGGTATATGTATCACAATAACATGGCTTTTAATAGAGTGTAATATATTTTGATTTGGTTTGGGTAATAACTTTCCAGTGAAGGGCAGACATCAAAAATATCATCATAAAGAAATGAAATACATTCTCCTTTTCAGTCAGTCACCCGTGTTACTCTGTTCCATTCTCCCGCTTGCTAAGGTTTCCATTTTCTCTCTCACTTGCTCCCTGGAAATCTGTAGCTTTTTAGCACACCCACTCCTCATTGTGTGGTTGGGGAATTTATTTTTAATCTTCTTATGTTGCTACAAAACCAGATTCCCTTTTGAGCTTAATCGTTTGTGCTAAAGATTTACTATTTTGCTTATTTATTGTTCATTTTAATTGTTGTTTTTGCTTCTGATCTGTTACCCACATAATATTGTTTCATTATGTTATTTGCAGGTGTGGTTTAGTTTTCTCACCGTGGATGTTTTGTTGTGTTCATGTTAATTTTCATACTGAGGATGTTTTAGTGAAAATGTAAGAGCTACAAAGTTTGGATCATGATTGTCTAACTCAGACATGTCAAACTCGTGATATCACGTGACATTGTGCAACGTGTCAGGACAGTTTTGCCATTGCTGGCAATGGGGTGGGCGCGGCTTCCGGATGACGCATCCAGCCCGCGGGCCAGTAGTTTGATACCCCTGGTCTAATCTTTCGGCTTGCTTGGGCTTCACTGAGGGAAGAAGAATTGTCTTGGGCCACTATAAAATGTATAGTATAGTTAAAATATATAAATAGCAAATTTCCTTTATTTTTTTACATTTTTTATTATATTGTGGGACTGCATTACTAGCTGTCCAGGGCCACATGTGGCCACAGGCCACAGGTTAGACATGCCTGGTCTAGATGATTTAGTGGCACACATATTTAATAAATAATAGTAATAATCCTTGTAAGAACTGGTGCTCATATCTAAATTTCAAAATGAAAGGAAACAATAGACAATATTAGCTTTCATGGAAGCCTCCCCTGTTGTGAGCCAGAGCAAGTCTTTGAAAACCATGTTTCAGTAATGAAAGTATAGAATTTCAGATCTTTATCTTATTGGATTTAGGGTCATGCTTGAGCCACTTCAATCTCATCCAGACTTGCCGTTTGGAAAATGGAAATTGTTGATGTGCATTTTCAGATACCAGTTTTTAATTTCTTTTTCCTTCTGAAAATCATCCCCATGTCCAAGCACTGAAGGGTGTTAACATATCATAGGGCCCAGTTAAAACAGTTTCAAGCAATCTGTTAGTGAGTCAAGAAAATTATTCTTGGCTTCCCATTCTTTCTTCCACCTCACTCTCCAGTACTTCTAGATTCCAGTTCAAATAACAGATACTATAAATGAGAAGCTGCATAAACTCTGATCTTACAAATTATACTCTATTATTAGGATTCTTCAAGGAGATCTTCTTCTAACAATATTACCACATACTCCTTCCCTGTTAGTCCAGAATTCTGGGTGTTGTCACTGAAAACATTCAGAGGGGATCAGATTGTTGCAATCATTATTATGTCTTTCGCGTCTACATATAATAAAGGCAAAATAGTTCTGGTTATTATTTGGTAAATCTTTTGGGAGATGTAGTGACTAAGGAAGACGTGAGACAGATATGGAAAACTGATGCTACCTAGAACCTGTGCTAGCTTTAATCGTATCAGTTCAGTTTTATTTTGCTACCCAGAAGCACACAGTCAATATTTGATGGTCAATACCAAAATCAACAACAAACTGGTTCTAAAAATGAATAGAAAGGTCAGGTTCTTAAAAGCAAAAGTTGTCTCAATAGACATAAGATTTTTTGTAGTAACAAAGTCAATTTATTGGAGTGCACAGGATATGTTTTTTTAAAAAAAAATAGAAGAAAAAGAAAAAAGCATACTGTAGAACTTGTCTATTGGTTCTCTATAGTTTGATTACCAATGAAAGTCCTTATAGGACACAAATAGCAATGTATCTCTATGGCTGGAACCTGACCCTTTGAACTATAAGGAGGAGGAGGAGGAGGAGGAGGAGGAGGAGGAGGAGGAGGACACTGCAGAGGAGGCTTCTGGGAGATGTAGTCTCCATCAGAGGCAATGGAATCAAAGTGCAAGGGAGCAGAACTACAGGGCCCAGCTGCTCAGAGGGGGAAAAGGAAGAGGCAACCTCTGGAGGAGGGACTGGAAAAAGGCAGGAAAGAAAGGATTGAGTGGGGGAGAGAGTGTGTCAGTGTTGTTCTGAGGGAGAGAGAAATGCTGTGGCATTCTGGGCTGTGGATGGCATCCCTGCTGCCATAAGAGAGGGGAAAATCCTAATCAAGGGGGAGCTCAGAATTGGCTGCATTCCTTATCCAGCAGCAGTTTGCTGATTCATCACTTCTGGCTAGAGAGGACTATTATTTTACACAAAGCCTCACAAAACCCACAAGGTGTATCAGTATGCTTGGGCTAGGTGGGTTGGTCATCTGAGAAGAGGGACAGAAGGACCCTATCAGCAGGGGCTCCTTTGAGGTGGGGGGAGGGTGAGGGCTACACCAAAAAAAATACATAACTCTCATCTTAGTTTTTTCATCTTCTCCCATGGTCATCCCTGATAGAGTAAAAGGACTGAAGGCAATTTACAATGATATAGAACAGTGATGGTGAACCTTTTAGAGACCAAGTGCCCAAAACCCGCCCCGCTCTGCCCCCACCCCACTCCCCCACAGGGCCACCCACCGCCTCCATGGCCCGCCGCAGCAGATTGCCCAGACAGCCAGCAACACCATGGTGACCAGGCCCTCCGCCCACGCCCCACAGCATCATCTGTGCATGACAAGGCACAAGGGCGGAATCTTGTCCCCACTGTCCAGCTGCCATGTCCTTGGCTGTGTTGCTCCGTGCGGGCCATGCCCGGGAGCGACTCTCCTCTGGGGGGGCTGCTGGTGAGGACGGGGGTGTGGGGAGAGGCGGGGCTGGGATGATGGCATTTGTGCCCACAGAGTGGGCTCTGAGTGCCGCCTCTGGCACGCATACCATAGGTTCGCCACCACTGATATAGAATAAAAAGTAAAAATGCAACAATGAAAAACTATCTACATAAATTAAGGCAGCCCCGGGCAATCTGCACCCGAATACTCTGAAGACTAAAAATATTGTAAAGGTCTTTAGGTTTGTAGCATTCCATGTCTGAAGAGACAGTGTGTTCCAAATGATAAAGGTAAGCCACTGAGATCCAAATTCAGTACCTTTCAAGAAGTAGGAACCATTAACGCTTAACATTTTATCAATTAACATTTCTTATGTGACTGCCTGAATCTGGATAAATGCTCAAATGGGGACCCTGGTGCCAAACCATGTTAAAGCAATTCAGTTTTCCAAGTCCTGGAAATGTTTATGATAAAGTTTCTGAAGACTAGCTCTGAATATCATAAAATGCAAAAATTATCATTACAAGATTGAGTTTCATCTTTTCTGTCTGACTGCCCTTACTTGTGTGCTCCTACATACCTTGTGAAAGTCTAGGGAGTTTCATTGCTGATGAAAAAATCAAGTCTGTCTATCTCTCACTGTTTACAAAAAATCAGTGTGGGTTTATGTTTCATAAGATTATTTTCTTAGAGAGCTGACCTTGTCATTGTCAAGTGATTAATGATACAATGGGTACATTAATTAGATTAAATATGTGGCATAATATTTCTTTTTTCTAATAAATATTTGGATTCCTTTTTAAATATTCAGACCGATTGAATCCTGAATCATACTACCGTTATATATTTCAGATCTTACGTATTAAAGATGAGTTCTTTCTACTTAATTCCCTAGAGGTTTTATGCTCAATATATATCCATAGGATCAAGTATAGGCATACTGTATTGACAATTATGTATTAATGGCGGGAATTCTCAGGGATTGCATTGCTAGGCACTCAGGACTCCAAAGAGACTGTGGTATCTCTTGCAGCAATTTTAATGCCTGTATTTGTATAGGAACAATAGCTGAAAATTATTTCTAAATACTTGATAATGGAAGTGTCCCACTGAGGATGGTATGTGGTCAGTTTAGGACAGGAGTAGGCAACTTTGGTTCTTTTATGACTCATGGACTTCAACTGAGCATGGCTGGTTCAGGAATTCTGGGAGTTGAAGTCCACGAGTCATAAAAGAGCCAAGGTTGCCTACCCCTGGTTTTAGGACATTATTTAAGTTAGTAGTGGCCAGTTAACAGTGTCCAGTTGCTTTCAGGAAAATTGGTAGCAATCTGGTTCTGAGAAAATTGTCTGTTGTTGTAGTTTGTGTTTCAAGGCTAGCTTCAGTAAGTTAAATTTAATGAGATGTTTTGGATATAAACAGAATTCTACATTCTCCCCAGCCTGCTCTCTTCCCCATCAGATGTCTCATATTTTTAATCATTTTTTAAAAAAAGGCAGTGAAGCTTTATCCTTGTGGAAAGTGTAGTAACATACTGGTAATATTATATAATTGTATCTGTTTTGCCTATACGGGGGGGGGGAGGGGAGGGGAATCTTTTTCAGTAAAAAGATGCTTTTAACTCATTGAAGAAGTCACATGGCCAGCGCTAATAGTAATTGCAGCAGGGATGTGTTTCCAATTTGCTGAGAAAGAGGCTGTCCAGTCAGAGTTGGTGAGGGCAGGGAAACAAGAGAGGTTTATAGCTCTTGACCTGGAAAAACAAAGGCATCCTTTTTCTCTTTGATGCTTTTTGCCTGGAAGCAAGTTAGCAGAGGGAGACAAATGGGATTAGTGCTGCCAAGTCTTGGATCTCCCTCAAAAGCTCTCCCACCTGGCCTCCCGACATGAGATAGAACTGCAGCCCTGCCAATCTTGTTCTTGGTACCTTCTCCCCTGCAATTGGGAGCCCATCCACCCTGAGGGCATCTTTCTCCAGTGTTCTTCTCTACCTTGTCTCACCTCCCTCCCTGGACACAGTGTCATGTATTATCAAAACTATTTGTTTTTAACAAAGCCGTAATAATCTCCAAGAGACATCAGTCTCTTAACAGGGGAATCCTGCAGACCCTTTCAAAGATGTCAGTAAGCAGAGCCAGCAAAAAGTTTTCTTTTCTTCCTCCACCTCTCTTTTCTGTCGTCCTTTTCTGGACACACCCAGTGGTGGGATTCAGCCAGTTCGCACCAGTTTGGCAGAAGCAGTAGCTAATTTTTTTGTTGCCCAGGCCCAGAACGGACTTCCGGAAGTGGCATCCGCACAGAGAACCGGTTGTTCACCTATTTGAATCCCACCACTGGACACACCTATCCTTTTCCTGCAGGGATGGTTCTGACCCACTTTCTGAAATGAAATTGCATCATTAGTCTACTCTGCCATCGCTGATACCTTTTGTGTATCAGACAGAGAAAGCATCCCCATCGCCTTCCTTTTTTAAAGGAAGATGTGAGCCTTTCTCCTTTCAAAGCCATGCTTCCTCTGTATAAACAATGATGTGCTATCCTAGACTAGTGGGATGTAATAGAAAGAATGATAAATAGGAACTAAAAATCCCAAGCTCCCTCAGTGTGAAGCTCATCGGTGATGCTAGATTTTCTGTAATCTATTGATTGAAATGACCATATAGGAACTGTTTGAAGATCCAGTGGAATAGCTTCCAAGTTCCTTCTATTCCGTACTGAGTTTCTTGAAGAGTTGCAGGAAAGTAATATGAGAGAGAGAGAGAGAGAGAGAGAGAGAGAGGGAGGGAGGGAGGGAGGGAGGGAGGGAGGGAGGGAGGGGG